>NW_026712765.1:0-50808 GCF_030625045.1 Achroia grisella
ATAAAAACGTAGTTAAGTATTAAATTAATTTTACTAGTTAGGAGTGTACCTGTGTACCAACTTACCACACAGACACCCCGGGTTCGATTCCCACCATTGACTATTGTTATTTACTTCTTTTGTTTTTTTTTAATTTAATATTTTAATAATTACATTAATTTATACGAAGAAAACGTAGTTAAGTAATAAATTAATTTTACTAGTTAGGAGTGTACCTGTGTAGCAACTTACCACACAGACACCCCCGGTTCGATTCCCACCATTGACTATTGTTATTTACTTCTTTTTGTTTTAATTTTTAATTTAATATTTTAATAATTAAATTAATTTATACGAGAAAAACGTAGTTAAGTATTAAATTAATTTTACTAGTTAGGAGTGTACCTGTGTACCAACTTACCACACAGACACCCCGGGTTCGATTCCCACCATTGACTTTTTTTTTGTTTTTTTTTTTAAAGTAATATTTAAAATTAACTATTTTAATAATTAAATGAATTTAATCGAAAAAAACGTTGTTTAATATTAAATAAATTTTAAGTAACATTAACTATTATAGCATGCACAAAAAAGAAAATACATTTGAAATGTTGTTGTGTTAATTATTTATAAGATCTTACTATAATTGTTAGCTGCTTTACAATTTAGAAAGTATAATAGTTAATGTAAATTAAAATTAATTTAATACGACAACTTTTTGTTCGATTAAATTCATTTAATTATTAAAATAGTTAATTTAAAATATAACATAAAGTCAAAACAAAAAAAATTCTATGGCGGGAATCGAACCTTGAGCGTCCGTTTGGTAAGTTGATTTGAAATTCAAAGGCTTATTTCTTCGAAATTACTGGTCATTTTGTAATAATACTTAGGGTTCGCATACCCTTATCGGATACTACTACTACACGGAGTTTCGTCAAAATAAAATATCTAGGTTAGGTATAATAAATTCATAATTAATAGACCGTTACGGTATCTGTATATATTCGGATCAAAACAAGTACTATGAAATAAGAACGAGTATATAAATTGATTAACACAAGTAATTGATTTTGAAATATATTCAGAGCCAAAAATTCTTCTTTCTTTATTTATGTACTTGTTAGATGCGACAGCGACTTTGTTTTTATATTACTATGTAATGATTTATATACCTAAAATAAATAAAATATCTGAGGTTTGGACAAAAACTCAAAAGGTAATTTATTTTGAAAAAGTATTTTGA
This sequence comes from Achroia grisella, assembly GCF_030625045.1. Lineage (NCBI taxonomy): Eukaryota > Metazoa > Arthropoda > Insecta > Lepidoptera > Pyralidae > Achroia > Achroia grisella. The sequence goes on from NW_026712765.1 coordinate 1,226, forward strand.
AAATACCTATTTTGCTTTTAGTGTTATAGTACTTTAACTGTTATGTTTTAAGTAACAATGTTTAATTATAATTAATACTACTGCACCAACACTCCGATCGTGCAAAAAATTTGCTGTTTCATTATTTTTAGTTCAATTAGTGGTCTACCTAAGTCCTGGGCTAAGGGGGGAGAGCCATGACGCCCCCATGACTCCCATGACCTCCATGACGCTCCCCCCTGGATCCGCCGTTGCGTCTTCTCTTTATTCGCTCAGTAACGTTGTTACAAAAGAAAAGATTCGCGTCCAAAAAATAATAAGTATTGAGGTTTGATCGGAGTCACGTTACTCCAGACAGATTTCTATAAATATTTAGATTAGATAGACTATTATTCTTGAAATACTAGCTAGACATTATTAAGTTACTGTAGCCATAATGTAGTAGCCCAAACGTGCCAATGAGGAAGCCCTTGGCAAATGCTGCACCCTGATTGGCCCGTTTGAATTGGATCAAGAACTGCTCGTATGCCAAAAAGGTGGATTTGTATAAAATCGTGTATAAATCGCTTAATTATTATTATTACTCGTCGTGACAGGACCTAGTAGAGTCTAAAATTCCGCTTTGTTATATATATATATATATATATATATATAAATATCCCCTTGGGCACTTTGTGGCTCAGACGTGCCGTATAGGTAGTTTTTTGTTGATCCATTTTCACTTGTTGATCCGGAGGCCTTTTGTTGATCTAATGCCAGCTGACCATATATAAATGTTGATCCGTTTTGAGCCACAACTGTCACGACGAGTAATAATAATAATTACGCGATTTATACACGATTTTATACAAATCCACCTTTTTTGGCATACGAGCAGTTCTTGATCCAATTCAAACGGGCCAATCAGGGTGCAGCATTTGCCAAGGGCTTCCTCATTGGCACGTTTGGGCTACTACATTATGGCTACAGTAACTTAATAATGTCTAGCTAGTATTTCAAGAATAATAGTCTATCTAATCTAAATATTTATAGAAATCTGTCTGGAGTAACGTGACTCCAGATCAAACCTCAATACTTGTTATTTTTTGGACGGGAATCTTTTCTTTTGTAACAACGTTACTGAGCGAATAAAGAGAAGACGCAACGGCGGATCCAGGGGGGAGCGTCATGGAGGTAATGGGAGTCATGGGGGCGTCATGACTCTCCCCCCTTAGCCCAGGACTTAGGTAGACCACTAATTGAACTAAAAAATAATGAAACAGCAAATTTTTTGCACGATCGGAGTGTTGGTGCAGTAGTATTAATTATAATTAAACATTGTTACTTAAAATATAACAGTTAAAGTACTATAACACTAAAAGCAAAATAGGTATTTTCAAAATACTTTATCAAAATAAATTACCCTTTGAGTTTTTGTCCAAACCTCAGATATTTTATTTATTTTAGGTAGTATAGTATAGTATAGTATAAAACAAAGTCGCTGTCGCATCTAACAAGTACATAAATAAAGAAAGAAGACTTTTTGGCTCTGAATATATTTCAAAAATCAATTACTTGTGTTAATCAATTTATATACTCGTTCTTATTTCATAGTACTTGTTTTGATCCGAATATATACAGATACCGTAACGGTCTATTAATTATGAATTTATTATACCTAACCTAGATATTTTATTTTGACGAAACTCCGTGTAGTAGTAGTATCCGATAAGGGTATGCGAACCCTAAGTATTATTTCAAAATGACCAGTAATTTCGAAGAAATAAGCCTTTGAATTTCAAATCAACTTACCAAACGGACGCTCAAGATTCGATTCCCGCCATAGAATTTTTTTTATTATTTTTTTTTTGTTTTGACTTTATTTTATATTTTAAATTAACTATTTTAATAATTAAATGAATTTAATCGAACAAAAAGTTGTCAAGTATTAAATTAATTTTAATTTACATTAACTATTATACTTTCTAAATTGTAAAGCAGCTAACAATTATAGTAAGATCTTATAAATAATTAACACAACAACATTTCAAATGTATTTTCTTTATTATTACAAAATATTTTTTGTGCATGCTATAATAGTTAATGTCACTTAAAATTTATTTAATATTTAACAACGTTTTTATCGATTAAACTCATTTAATTATTAAAATAGTTAATTTTAAATATTACTTTAAAAAAAAAATAAAAAAAAAGTCAATGGTGGGAATCGAACCCGGGGTGTCTGTGTGGTAAGTTGGTACACAGGTACACTCCTAACTAGTAAAATTAATTAAATACTTAACTACGTTTTTCTCGTATAAATTGATTAAATTATTAAAATATTAAATTAAAAAAAAAACAAAAGGAAGTAAATAACAATAGTCAATGGTGGGAATCGAACCCGGGGTGTCTGTGTGGTAAGTTGGTACACAGGTACACTCCTAACTAGTAAAATTAATTTAATACTTAACTACGTTTTTCTCGTATAAATTAATTTAATTATTAAAATATTAAATTTAAAAATAACAAAAAGAAGTAAATAACAATAGTCAATGGTGGGAATCGAACCCGGGGTGTCTGTGTGGTAAGTTGGTACACAGGTACACTCCTAACTAGTAAAATTAATTTAATACTTAACTACGTTTTTCTCGTATAAATTAATTTAATTATTAAAATATTAAATTAAAAAAAATCAAAAAGAAATGAATAACAATAGTCAACGGTGGGAATCGAACCCGGGGTGTGTAAGTTGGTACATAGGCAAACTACCAACTAGGCCATTCTGCTTTTGTTCATTCTTGTGAAAAAACTAGTATACATATATATAAGTTACACGTACAATTTCAAAGGCTTATTTCTTTAAAACTACTGGCCATTCTGAAATAAAACTTTAGGGTTTGCATATGTAATGTTTGCATATAAAATATGATTAAAGGTTACCAGTGTATTTACACTTTTACTGAACAAACAGAGTTGTTTAGTACTGAAAATATTGTGTGGAAGCCATCAATTACTTTCAGTGCACTTATAGCTTTGATCTTTTCCTAATTATTATTATTAAGTTTTAAAGTGGTTGAATTTTGCGTAGAGTGTTTTTATACGTTATTTCTAATTTACCATTTATTTTAAGTTTTTTAAACTCTATTCATCGAGACCAATCTAATGAGTCTTTAGTGTATTGAATGAAAGACGGTCTATCGCTAACTGGTTTATTAAGATAAAAGTACAAGTGTATTTATTATGTACCCGCGACATAAGAAATAACCCAAATACCCGCATCAAATACTACATTTTTCTCGCCTTAAATCTTTAAATTATATACTAACTTATTTCTATAATAAACAGACATCTTAAGGAGTAATAACATGCTAATTATGACAAGTGTACTTTTACATTATATAAACATGTAACTTATAAAGTAATTTATGTCTATATGTAGTTATTATACATGTATGTATATTATAATATAACATTTTAACGCTAAAACAACATCATTTTTTTCTTGGCCGTAAGGTCATACCGTGAGTAACAGCATCAATTTGATATTTACCAATTGCTCTATCATTATCTGTGTTTGCTATCGGCTGTGCTATCGGTATGGACTGCTGCGGATCGTACTCGCTCTCTGACTGATCGATATCTTTAGAAGGGGAGACACTGGGACTGTCATTATTAGTTTGACTTAAAGGTGTAGACCAACTATCCGCTTTATTGTAATATACCATAATAGATGCATCATGCTTACGTGGCAAATCCTTTAGAACACCAGGGTCGCTATTGCTATTAGGTAGAGAATGTCTAGACTTTCTAACAATTTTACCTATAATTTGATCAATATGGCGTTTGTGTAAATGATCATCTTTTGTTTTAACAACATAAGAAACGGGGCCTGTTTTCTCTATCACAGTAGCATCCTTCCATTTAATATCTTTATTACCATAATTCCGTACTAACACCGACTCCCCAGGAAGTACTTCCCGCAAAACTCTGTCGCGACCTGTCGCCTGCCGATTTTGCCGTGCCTGAACTAAGTCTTTGTTAACCGGCCTCAATAAATCCAGTCTACCTCTCAATCTATGTCCCAACAACGCTAACGAAGGCTCCTTTTGTGTCGTACAGTGCTCCGTGTTTCGATACGTAAATAAAAATTTACATAACGCGGTATCATAGTCTTCCCGCTCCATAGTCGCCTTTCTAAGTACCTGTTTTACTAATTTTACAGCATTTTCAGCTGCTCCATTGCTAGACGGATGATATGGAGCTACTAATATACGCTTAATACCGTTCCTGTTTAAATAATTTAGATATTCTGCGGATGAAAATGGAGGTCCATTCTCACAGGTCTCACGATGGACTTTGGAAGACCGAAACGTGCAAAAATCTTACGCAAGCTGTGTATAACCGCGGCTGCTGAAGTGCTTGAAACGTTGTCCACTTCAAGCCACTTAGAATGAGCGTCAATGATAACTAAGTAATACTTATTGCGAAATGGTCCCAAGAAATCAATATTAAGGCGTTCCCAAGGTTCTGTGGGCCAGGCCCACGAATGTAAGGGCGCTGGGGGAGGTTGATCTCGCTGTGAAGCACATGCTGAACAGTCACGACACACACGTTCTATGTCCGCGTCCAGTCCCTCCCACCATAAGTAGTTTCTAGCTAATTGCTTCATTTTTACCACACCTATATGTCCAGAATGTAATTCATTCAGTACTGTTGCTCGTAAACTGCTCGGTATAACCACCCGATATCCCCAAACCAAACAGCCATGTTCTAAAAACAAACTGTCCTTTTTAGAAAAATATATTTTATCATTAACAATTTGTAAACTGTCTGGCCAACCAAATTTAACAAATCCTATAATTCTATTTAATTGTGTATCAGTTCTCGTATTTTTTTTTATCTGATTAAATGTAACTGGTAATTTATCTTCTACAAAATTCAAATAACTATAACAATCCTGCTCATAAACCTGTTTTGTATATTCTAAAGGTAAACGAGACAGCGCGTCGGCAACACAGTTTTTATTCGATGGTACAAACTCAATATCAAAATTGTACGCCGCTAACCGTACAGCATATCTTTGTAAACGACTCGCTGCTGTTTGCGGTATACCTTTATTTTTACCGAATATGTAACTGAGAGCACGGTGGTCACTACGTATAATAAAACGTCTGCCATAAATGTACTGGTGGTGCTTCGTAACACCGAAAACAATCGCCAGCGCCTCCTTATCTATTTGTGAGTAGTTACGTTCCGCTTCGTTGAGCGTACGCGAGGCACAGCTGATCGGCCGCTCGGAGCCATCGTTATACTTGTGTGGGAGTACCGCGCCCAGTCCATACGCGCTGCTGTCTACCGACAACACGAGTGGTAACTTAGCATTGTAATGCGCCAACACAGGACTTTTACTTAATGTATTTTTAATTTCCATAAATGCCTGTTCACACTGATCGCTCCAATGCCACTTGATATTTTTTTTAATAATGTATACAATGGATGCAATATATCACTAATGTTTGCACAAAATTTAGCACAAAAATTTACTAAACCTAAAAACTTTTTAGTTGCGTAACGTTTTTAGGGGTGGGCGCTGAAAATATAGCTTCTATTTTTTTATCTGTATGAAGGCCTGCCTTATCGATACGATAGCCTAGATAGGTGACACTAGATTGAAAAAACTCGCATTTAGACCAATTTACATGTAACCCGGCATCTTTTAATCTAGACAATACAGCTCTCAGATTTTTAAGATGCGTTACCCTATCTACTCCTGTCACACAAATGTCGTCTTGGAATGCTACCACTGAGGACAATCCACTCAAGATTTCTTCAATTAATTTTTGGAAATTTTCTGGTATACACTTTAAACCAAAGGGTACTCTTTTGTAAACGAAAGTCCCTATATGTGTTGTGATTGCTGTCATGGGCTGTGACTCCTCAGACAAAAGTGCCTGCTGATAGGCATGAGATAAATCTAATTTTGAATACTGCTCACCACACGCTAGGTTAGCAAATATATCTTCAATGCGCGGAAGCGGGTAGTGAAAATCTTTTAACAGTGGATTTAGAGTGATTTTGTAATCACCACATATACGGATACTACCATTTTTTTTTACAATGGGGACAATAGGTGTCCCGTAATCCGAACGTTCTACTTTATAAATAACGTCATCCCGCTGTAATCGTTCTAGTTCTCGTTCCACTGGCTCGCGTAAAGCAAGCGGCAGGGGACGCGCCTTAACAAACACGGGCGTCTTATCAGTTAAATGTAATTGTATGCAAGATTTATTATAGGTTCCCAACCCATCAGCAAATACTTCGGGAAATTCAACACGTAGCATTTTAACAATACTATTATGATTGACTTCAGCTATATTATTATGACATTCTAATGTATTTAGCTGTAAGCGTCTTATCCATGTTCGACCAAGCAACGGGGGACCGCCATTTTCGAATACAAATAGTTGCAACTTATCTGAAAATTTATCATGGATAACATTCACTAAAATATAGCCTAAGGGTTTGATTATATTACCTGTGTACGATTTTAATCTAAGAGATTGATTTATTAATGTAAGATGTGAAAACAACTTATCATAACATACCTTCGAAATCGCCGATATTTTACTACCTGTGTCAATCTCGAACTTAATTTTACAATTTTCAACCTTAACGCTGACATAATAAGGTGCATCTTTGCCACTACAAGATAAATTAAAAAAATCCAAATCAATCTCAGAGTCTGAATTAGATTCATTTAAAAAAAACTGACTTTTATCTCTTTGCGAATGCTTACACACTGACTTCAAGTGTCCTTTTTCACCACACCGATCACATCTATACATACTACTCTAAAATTTTCAAACAAGTTGTATTGCAGCTAAATCTAATTTTATAAATAAACAAATTAATCAGTCCTCTGACAAAATTAAGACCATCTGGGGAATTATAAACAAAGAAACTGGACGGTCTGAAAAAGCCTGCAATCAATTCTCATTAAATTGTGACAATAAGTTAATAACAGCAACAAAAGATATAGTTCATATTTTTCAAGATTTTTTTGCTAATATTCCAATTGATATTACATCTTCTCTAGACTCATCTCCAATTCGGGCAAAAACATTACTGGAGGCTAATGTCAGCCCTTGCTCTTTAACATTTAAATTTTCACATGTCAGCCCTTTTCATGTCATAAAAATATTCAAACAGTTAAATTTAAAAAATACGGAAGATCTCTGGGACATGTCAGTTAAAGTAGTTAGTTCATTCATAGATATTGTTGCTCCTTATCTAGCTACTATTTTCAATAAATGTGTTGATAATGGCGTGTTTCCTCAATTAATGAAATTTAGCAAATTAATTCCACTCTTTAAATCTGGAGATAGATTTGAGCTAGGCAACTATAGACCAATTTCTATTTTGCCAGTTCTAAGTAAAGTATTTGAAAAGATTATGTTTAACCAAATGTTAAAATACTTCAGGGATAACGGACTGCTTCACAGTCAGCAATATGGTTTCACTGCCGGCAAGTCTACTACTGATGCAGGTGTGGCGCTTATTACACATATATTCGAATCATGGGAAAAATCACAGGATGCTCTCGGCGCTTTTTTGTGACTTGTCGAAGGCGTTTGATTGCGTAGATCATGAAACACTTTTGTACAAGCTCAAACACTATGGTATTAGAGATAATGACCTAAGTCTAATGAAAACTTATCTAGAGGATAGAGTGCAAACTGTAGATATTGATGGTGTAAAGTCTAAGGGAACTAATATAAAAATGGGCGTTCCTCAAGGTTCAATATTAGGCCCATTTCTCTTTTTAATTTATATAAATGACCTTCCCTACATGGTAGAGAAAGTTGCAGACATAGTGTTATTTGCGGATGATACTTCGTTAGTGTTTAAAATTGGTCGCCAATGTAATCAATTAGACGATGTAAATTATGCTATCTCTGCTATACTAAATTGGTTCACATGTAATAATCTATTACTGAACTCCAACAAAACTAAGTGCATTAAATTCACGCTGCCTAATGTAAAACAAGTAAATACGCAGCTATTGCTTAATGATGAAATAGTAAATTTTGTTAATGATACAGTTTTTTTAGGAATAACAGTGGACTCGAAGTTACAATGGGGGCCCCATATTTCAAAATTAGCCAGTAGACTTAGTTCTGCTGCTTATGCAATTAGAAGGATAAGGCAATTAACAGACGTGGCGACGGCAAAACTTGTATATTTTAGTTATTTCCATAGCATTATGTCATATGGCATACTGCTATGGGGTAAAGCTGCCGATATAAATACTATATTTATTTTACAAAAGAGAGCCATACGTTCTATTTATGGTATGGGTTCTAGAGAGTCATTACGTCAATGCTTTAAACAATCAAATATCCTCACCGTTGCCTCACAGTACATTTATGAAAATATTATGTATACAAGGAAAAACTTAGATAGTTTCAAGAAACTTAAAGACTGTACAAGTAGAAACTTACGCAATAAAAATAAGCTAATTTTACCGAAATGCCGTCTACACAAAGTTAGTAATTCATTTTATGGTAATTGCGTAAGATTCTATAATAAACTGCCAGAGTCTACGCTAAATCTTACAGAGAGGCAATTCAAATCTTATATTAAACAAATGTTATGTAAAAAAGCCTATTATAAGATAGATGAATTTATAGATGATAGCAATATATAGCAAGAATAAGTTTATTTGCGGACAACGTTATAATTTTAATTTTCATACTGCTTTCTTGATATATGATAGCGTAGCGGCTTTTGTATTGATTGCCGCATGCATCCTTATGTAAAGTGCGAATACTGTAACTACCATATAGTAATTTTTGTAGCTGTGACGTGGTCGTGTGGAATGAGTAGTCATGCTCACTAAAATGTCCAGACATGTGGCGGCGTGGTGGGCCGGGTCAATGGGCTCCCTAAAATATGGTCGAGCGCAGTGATGGCTGGCTCATCCGTCATACTCGTGAACGAGTGCTGCTTGTAGGGACTGGTCTGCTCTTATCACTACGACTGATTTAATCTTATTGCATGATTATATTTGACCCAAAAAATTAGTGCTTGTTGGTGGTTTGTATTCACACGTTTCGACTTGTAAATGTAAACTTACAAGGATTATTTAAAAGAGCAACACACAAGTTTCTTGCTCGTTCTTCTTGTGATGAGACAGCTTTCCGAACGAGTGGTAGATAAAAAACAAATTGTTATGACTATTCAAAAGTGCTTAAATTAAGTTTTTTTTAATAAATGATTTTCTATTTCTACTACGACGGATCCTCAGGATCGAATGGCGGGCAAGGCTAATGAGCCCGTCAGCCGGCCTGAGGACCGTCGAGGCTGTCCGTCCCATCCTCAAATGATGGATGGATAGGTGATGGCCACTGACGTACCGCATGACACAGATATTGTCCGAACACGGTTGCTTCGGGCGCTATCTGTGTCATGTGGCGAGGAAGGAGCCGACGACCGGCTGCCACGAGTGCGGAGGTGTGGAGGACACGGCGCAACACACGCTGGAAATATGTCCAGCGTTCGAGAGTGAGCGCCGTGTCCTCACACGAATAGTGGGGGACGATCTCTCGCTGCCGAATTTAGTTCGGAGGATGATCAGTAGCGAGAGATCGTGGCTGGCGGTGAGCTCCTTCTGCGAGGAAGTTATCTCGCGGAAGGAGGCGGCGGAAAGGGAGCGGGAGTCAGCTCGTCCCGCTTCCCTCCGCCGCAGAAGAGCCAGGCCTAGAGGTGGGGACGTATCCAACTCCGCCCCCCTCTATCCCCCACTGGGGCCGGGGTGACTGCCTTGAGGGAGGCAGTCCCCCAATCCAAAGGCCCCGGAGGTGTGCGCGTGTACCCACACGCCTCCACAATGGAGTAGGGCGAAATAGGTCGCCCTAACCGTAACGAGATGGGGCCTGCCCTACAACATCTACAGGGCGGGCCGTCGCCGTCGGAGCTGGGGTGGAAATGCACATGCGAATCCCCTGGCTCCGGCATAGGCGCTTGTAGGTACACCGTGTGGTTTTTGGTGAGTACAAATCTCACACACCGCCCCGCCCTCCCTCCGGCGGGGTGACGGTCTTTTAAAGATTTTCCACACGTTAAAAGAAAAAAGAGTTTAATGGGGCGTGTGGTCGGGCAACCTCCTAGTATGGGCCTGCCATTGGGAGACTTCCCCATCCTCGTGGATACGTCCGCGGGGAACGGTGGCCGAGCAATGGTTTGGTTCTGGTACGCCCCGGGCGGGATAGTAGACGTTCCTTCGGGATACTGCTACTATGTCGGCCAGTAGCCCGGCGAGTAGGGGGTGGGCGCTGTTTAACGGCGCCCGTCCAATTATGGTGGCGTGCCACCTAGGCCGATTTCGGCGAGAGGGCGATGCGAGCGGCTAGGACAAGTCCTGACCCCAACCGGGACCCGTCCAGGCCGTGAGCGAAGCATTCGTAAACTTGCACTGGGTGTGATGACAGGAGGTCGTCCGCCCAGTGTGAGAGCGGGGGCCCTGGGTTCGCCCGGGGCTGCGAGGAGACAACCTCTATAAAAAACCTCTGGCGGTCGGCGCGGCTGTCGACGAGGAGGACGTCGTCCGGGCGAGATTAGGTTAGGATATGAGAACTAGCCGAGTCTTCTTTTATTTTCTCTTCGTTTTATATTTTGTTCTTTTTGTTGTTTTGTTTTGTCTGTTCTTTTCTGTCCTTTCTTCTTTTCTATAGTTTTATTTTGTTCTTCGTTTTCCTTTTCTATTTTGTATGCGGGACCTGACCCGGGTAAAAAAGGAAACAGATGAAATGGCCGACAGGAACAACAAAATACTCCAGGGAGGTACCACCCGTAAATCGGGTGGAGAATCCTCCACCGTCGCACCGGGTAAGCCGGGGGCGGTCAGCCCCGTGTATCTGGAGGGGGCAACTGAGGCCAGAGGAGTGGGAGTGAAGGGAAGAGGAGAGATGAAAGTGGTGATGATGAGGGACGTGGAGTTAGATCGGAGGAGTCGAAGTGAGTGTGACGAGGCGGAGTACTACATGGAGCGCTCTGACTCGTCACTCTCACTATACTCAGAGGACGGCGCTGCGGTAGGAAGCGAGCCCAGCACATCTCGGGCTTCGCTGCGCAAACGGAGAATGATTGAGGTGGAAGTTTACCCGGATATGACATTCGATGAGGAGGTGGAGGTCGTGGAAGTGGTCGCGACCCCAAAGCCAAGGCCTAAACAAAGGCCACCACCGAAAGACCTGGATTTGGAACAGGCGAAGGCCGAATTGGCCGCCGCCACTCGAAGGGAATTGGAAACGGAGGCAGCAACCGTAGTGAAGAAGGCGAGTGCTCCGAAACCGCCGGCGCGCCCTACCACCCGCAGACCCTCAGCTGAGGATGCGCAGCGCGCCGACGTGTTGGTATCGGATATACAGGAGAGTGCCCTCAAGGTATTAGATGCCGTGAGGAAATCCGGCCACTTGAAGGGCACAGTGGTGAAAGAAATTAAGGACGCCGTCGCTTCCATCCGCGCGGCGTCTGAATCGCTGGAAGGGAGGACCTCGTCAACGGAGTGCGCAGCATTGCGTCGTGAGAACTCTCGGTTGGCACGCGACATGGCAGACATGCGCGAACTAATGACGGGCATCAGGGAGGAATCCGCGAAATATTACATAGAATTAAGGGACCTCAAAAAGAAAACCATGGGGTCCACCGGCCAGGACGCGAGCGAGCTGGCGATACTTAAGGCCGAGAGGGAGGAGTGGCAGCGGGAGATTGTTGCGACCCGGAATTCCTATCAGGAATTACTGCAAAGGAGTACGGAGGACCGTATGGCGCTCACTACGCTGCAGACGGAACTGGCTACAGCCAAAGCTGCACTGGCGAAACCGCCGGACAGTGCGGCAATGGATGTGGCCTCCGACAGTCAAGGTGCTGAACCGTGTGTACCACCGGTGATCACCGAGACTGTCGAAGCTAGGATTGTCCGTCAAATCGGGGATATCTTTAATGCCCGATTTGAGAAAATTGAGGAACTCGTGGGCAGGCAGAACACCTCGCCGCCCAAACGGGCCACGGCTGCACCCCGAACACCTGGGGCGGTCAAAAAGGGAGGGACAGCGGCTCCAATAGCCAGCACAAGTGGGGCAGTAGTGAGCGCTTCTCAGCCGCCGCCTGCGACCAAGGAAAAGTGGACGACGGTCGTCCGCCGTGGAAAGAGCGCCAAAACGGCGAGGAGCCAGGAGTCGGCTCCAGCTATACAGGCGCCTACTGGTGGGGGTAAACCAACCCAAAAGCAGGCTACAACAGAGGCCCAGAATGAGGCCACCAAAAGGGTTAAGGCACGGAAGAGACAATTCCGTCCTCCGCGATCCTCGGCGATAGTGCTGACGCTGCAGCCAGGAGCCGCGGAGGCGGGATCAAGCTACACCTCGGTGCTCCGAGAGGCCCAACAGAAGATCCAGTTGGACGCCCTCGGAATCACCGAGCTGGGCTTCAGGCTGGCTATAACAGGGTCCCGTATACTAGAAGTACCGGGACCAGTAGAGGAAAGCGGCGGGAAGGCAGACGCCCTCGCCGCTAAACTGTCGGAGGTGCTCCCGGCAGATGTAGTTGCCGTCACCAGGCCGGTCAAGTCCGCGGAGTTCCGCGTCTTGGACCTGGACGACGCCACAACAGTAGCAGACGTGGTGGCAGCCGTAGCGCGTGAGGGAGACTGCGCCGAGGCCTCCGTAAAAACGGGGGAAATCCGGCGCTCTCCCTCCGGGAGTGGCTCCGTCTGGGTCCGAGGCCCAATAGGGGCAGTGAAGAAGCTGGTGGACGCCGGCAAACTTCGAGTAGGGTGGACTATGGCACGGGTGCGGTCTTTGGATCCCCGGCCGATGCGGTGTTACCGCTGTTTGCTCACGGGTCACGTGGGCCAGCGGTGCACCGCCAAGGAGAACCGCGGCGGAGCCTGCTTCCGCTGCGGACAAGACGGCCACAAGGCCGCATCGTGCACCGCCCCTTCGCCGCATTGCCCGTATTGTGCGGCGGCGAAGAGGAAGGCGGACCACAAGATTGGGAGCACCAAAGGGTGCCGTCCGCCCAAACAGGCGGTGAGAGTGGAGGAGATGGATGCTGAGGAGCAGCGTCCGTCACCTCCCACCACGGGCCTCGCGGCAGCTGATGCGGGGGCGTCAGCTGTCACCTAAGGCGGGATGAGGCCAGGAGTAGGCGCGCGTGGTGTCCGCGCGCGCCACTCAGGAGTTGGGCTGAAGAGCCCGCGCTGCCGGGGTTTACGGTTGAATGTCTCGATCCCGTAACCCTGGCAACAAAGCGCTCGGAGGACACCAAGGGGTTTTAGCTGGTAGGAGTCCGGCAGTATTCCCCAGGGCGGATCTCCTTGATGGATTTCTCCTTGTAAAAAAAAGAGGAAAAAAGGATATGAGAACTAGCCAAGTCAGACCTTAGGCTACAATATATTATCCTAAGTTATAAGAAGAAATGATATTTTATGTTGTTATAAAAACATTTTAGGACAGACCATTGAACTCGGCTATCATTTCACATTTATGTTTTTGACGGGATATCATTACTTTTTGTAGATAAATTATTAATAGGTACTTATTTATAACTAAATTAATACCAAATTATTTTTGATAAACTAGCATTTTCATACGTTTATGGGGTATAATTGTCTTTTTTTTATTTTCTATATTTTCTTGTACCTTTGAAATGTTCGAGCCCATTCAGTATCAGCAATTTTTGGCCAAATAGGGGCGGTACAAAGTGCGTAGATGGTTGTACTCTACAATAGAGCTCTTGTGACTTGGATCTAAATTGTTAAGATGTACTTACTCCATCTAATGTTTTAACACTGGAGAGTCCAACGTAAGCCTGCTCTTTATTAAATATATAGGAGCCTATGTTGAGAAGAGGACTGTCAAGACTAAGGCCTTGGAATTTGTGGTTAGTAATAGCATATGTTAACCAAATACGGAATTGTTCTCTTTCAACATATACATTATTTAATATCTGAAACTTGGTATTGACTCGTTCTAGTTCGTAAAGTCGATTATGTAACAAATTGACTGTTATCTATTGAATTCTCATGAAAAACAATTTGTTACCAATGAGTTCTCATTCTCGAGTTAACTATACATACCTACTTATAACTATACTAAAATTGTTACTAATTTTTTATTTAAACTATTGTCTATACCATACGTATATATTACTAAAAGAATGTAATAATAATATAACCATAAATATGTAAGTACAATTTAAGAAAACTATGAATTTCGTAGCATAAATCGCAACCTTATAGGTTAGATATCGAGAGACAACAGAACATTGAGACGGCGCTCGCGCTTATGAGGATCGGATCGCTCGGAAAGGTTAACGTCAACGTTTTATCGCACCGCTCCCACACGGCCGCGCGCCCTATATCGAAATGCCTATTAATTAATAATTATTTATAAAAATAATGATTTTACACTATCGATGTGCGCTAAATATTGAAACAATAATTAATACCAAATCTCAGTTAATAACGTAATAAATACGAAATTCGACTATACTCCTAGTTATAAGTACGAGTATATTTTAGACAGAATCTAAATTATAGCAACTAGTGTTTACCGCTCAATGCAATATTTGAAATTTGCTAGTTACCGACATTGATGGGGGTTAACGTAAATTGGTCGAGATCACCGTTTTCATACAATATTACTTGCGTCCAGTACAAGATGACCTATTTGGTAGCAAGGGATCAACGTTAATTGGTAACTATCGACGTTTTCATACAATATTACTTAACGTCCAGTACAAAATGACCTATTTGGTAGCCAGGGATCAACCTTAATTGGTAATAACGACGTTTTCATACAATATTACTATAGGTCCAGTATAAGATGATCTACCTGGTAGCCAGGGTTGGATCAAAGTTAATTGGTGGCTATCGACGTTTTTATACAATATTACTTACCGTCCAGTACAAGATGAGCTACTTGGTAGCCAGGGATCAACGTTAATTGGTGGCTGTTATGTATGTATATGTGTGCGTGCTGCGCCACGCACTTATAATACTGTTTCAAGGACAATATAAGTCAGTGCGTTAACAGCAGCCTTGCGTTTCACTTGTCCCTGTCCGCATATATATTAATGGCGACGAGGCTTACTCATTTACAATAGAAAAAAAAACAAAATGGCGTTAAATTTCGGTCTGCTTTCTAATTTCGATCACAAGGAGCACACTTGGAAGACCTTTAAAGGAAGGATTACACAGTGGTTCATCGCAAATGAGATCGACGCGGTGAGAGATCCAACAGGAGTGAAACGGCGTGCTATATTACTTAGCGCACTCGCAGACGGGACTTACAAGCTTGCTGCCGACCTCGCGTTACCAAAAGCACTAGAGGAGGTGCCATATGAAGATATCGTAGCCCTATTGGATACGCATTTCATACCGAAACAAGTTGGGTTTGGAGAGCGGCATAAGTTTTATGCATCTACGCAGTTACCAAGCGAATCTGCGTCGCAGTGGGCTGCGCGACTACGCGGTCTCACGGCTCATTGTAGTTTTAGCAACATAGAAGAAGCGTTACGGGACCGATTTATAATGGGAATGCTGCCGGGTGCGGAAAAAGAAAAACTTTACGTGCAAGACTTAGCTGGACTAACGCTAGTAAAGGCGGTGGAGCTAGTGGAAAACCTACGGTGTGCTCGTACCGCCGCTGCTGCCAGCTCAGCCGTTACGGTTACGACGGAACAGGAATTGTACAAAATCGACAAAGGAAGGTCACGAAACTTCAAGAAAAGTGGAGATAAGTGCAGTGTTTGTGGCTATACGAGTCATAAAACCGCGGAGTGTCGTTTTAGCAAAACGCCACTCCGCCTGTAAAAAGTGTAACGTAAAAGGTCATTTACGTAGGATGTGTAAATCGGTGAAACACCTGGCAATGGACGAGGTAAACGAGGGCGATGATGGTGAGTTGCACATAAATTCGATTCATAATATAAGATCCGTGAAAGGTGAGCCATTGGTTGAGTCGGTGTGTGTCAATGGAACAAAATTGCCATTTGAAATAGATAGTGGGTCGGCGGTGTCTGTTATTTCAGATAAAACTTACTATCGGTATTTCTCTAATGTGCCATTATCTAGTAGTAATAAAAAATTAATAGGCTATTCGGGTGAGATACTTAGGTGCGTAGGACTAGTGAATATCACTCTTGAGTGGAGGGGACGCTCAATCGATCTGCAGCTGTATGTAGTCTGCAATGGCGGCCCGTCTTTACTCGGGCGTGATTTTATAGCTAAATTTCAATTATAGTTAGCGCCAGTGTACACGTGTAAGACTGCAAACAATGAAATCGAGTCTTTACATACACTTTACCCGGATACATTTTCTGATAAATTAGGACGGTTCAATAAATATACGGTAAAATTAACGTTAAAAGAAGACGCAAAACCGGTATTTTTCAAGCCGCGTCCTATGCCGTTCGCGCTTAAGGATAAAGTAGATAAGGAGATAGATCGTCTGGTAGGATTAGGAGTATTACGGCCGGTAGAACATGCGGAGTATGCGTCCCTAATCGTACCCGTATTAAAACGAGACGGGTCAGTCCGTCTGTGCGTCGACTATTCCGTTAGTATAAATAAACAATTAGTTATTGAACAGTACCCTTTACCAACTATTAACGAGCTATTTTCGAAACTTCATGGTGGTGAACAGTTCACAAAATTGGACCTTTCAATGGCGTACAACCAAATTATGTTAAATGAGGACTCACAAAAGTATACTTGCATAAATACACACCGCGGTATATTTGCCTATACTAGATTAGTCTTTGGATTATCGTGCGCACCCGCCATATTCCAGCGAGCTATGGAAAATTTGTTATCAGGATTGAATGGAGTCCTTTGTCTACTCGACGATGTCCTGGTAACGGGCCAGGACCGTACTGAACACCTGCAACGGCTGCATCAAGTTTTACGCCGACTGCAAGACGCAGGCGGTTAGTGTTACAAAAAGAGAAATGTGAATATTTTAAAGATGAGATTAGTTATCTAGGGTATGTAATAAATAAAAATGGATTAAAAAAATCTACGGATAAAGTCGAGGCTATTATACGATCCCCAGTACCCACGAACGTAAGTCAACTGCAGTCCTTTCTGGGATTAGTAAATTATTATAGATGTTTTGTGCCAAATGCATCAACAATTCTTAGTCCATTATATGAGTTGTTAAAAAAGACTACTAAATGGAGATGGTCAAAATTAGAGAATGAGGCGTTTAATAAAATAAAAAAAATATTAACGTCAGATGAAGTTCTCGCCCACTATAATCCAATCGCAAAAATAATATTGACAGTTGACGCATCCCCTAGCGGGTTGGGAGCGATATTATCTCAAGTAGGTAGCGAACAGAACGAAAAACCGGTCGCCTACGCATCGCGTACGTTGAATAATGCTGAGAAACGATATTCGCAAATTCACAAAGAGGCGACAGCAATAATATTTGGCGTGCGGCGTTTTCATCAGTATTTGTATGGTAGGTCAGTACCCTTCATTCTTCGTACGGATCACAAGCCTTTGTTATCTATTTTTGGTCAAAATAAAGGCATTCCAGAAGTATCAGCGAATAGATTACAAAGGTACGCATTATTTTTAAGCGGTTATAATTACGAAATAGAATACGTAAAGAGCAAAGATAACAGCGCCGATTACTTGTCGCGGGCTAGCCTACCGCCGCCACCGCCGCCACCGCCGCCGGCGGCGGGGCGAGAAGCGGCCGCGTTGGAGGTCGGCGATCGCGCCTCATACATTCACTTCGTGACAGACGGCGCGCTGCCGGTGTCGGTGCGGGAGTTGCGCGGTGCAACTGAGAGCGACCCGGTATTACTACGGGTTGTTAATTACGTATTAAATGGATGGCCTAAGAAAATGATAGATAAAAGGTTTAAACCATTCTATTTGTGTAAAGAACAATTGGCTTACGAGAATGGTTGTTTAATGAGAGGGCACAAAGCGGTGATACCCGAATCCTTACGTCAACGTGTTCTTACAGAACTACACAGTTCACATATGGGTATCGTGAAAACGAAAGCAGAAACCCGTGCTCGTCTGTGGTTTCCGGGCATTGATAAGACCCTCGAGGAAATGATAGGTTCCTGCGACATATGTCTCCAAATGCGGCCGTCCCCACCACGAGCCACTATATCACCGTGGCCGTACCCCCCGCACCCCTTCCATAGAGTTCATTTAGATTTTCTGGGGCCGTTACACGGTCGTACATTTTTAGTCATCGTTGATGCGTATTCTAAGTGGGTAGAAGTATACGAAATGAATATGTGTACTTCAATAGCGGTTATAGAGAAATTATGCGAGTTTATGTCAAGGTTTGGATTACCCCGAACATTGGTAACGGATAATGGCACGGCTTTTTGTTCACAAGAATTTGAATATTTTTGTAAATTAAATGGAATTTCTCACGTGACGTCGCCGCCATACCACCCGGCGAGCAACGGCCAGGCCGAAAGTTACGTCAAAATTGTAAAAAAAGGTATTAAGTTAAGTATTTTGAAATCAAAAAACGCAAAAGACAGTAAAATAAATTTATTGAGATATCTGTTTGATTATCGTAATTCCATACATTCCATGACAACCACATCACCGGCACAACTAGTTTTTGGTCGTAAACTGAAAACGCGATTGGACGTACTGAATCCAGCTGTAGCGTTGCCTTCGTCGACCTCACCAGCTGCTAAGGTCAAATCGAAACAGTGTTCTCAGGTTAAAGAAAGAGGTGGGAAAAACATACCCTTATCATCCGGACAGTATGTATTGTATAAGAAATATAGTAGTATGGACAAGTTTTCATGGTGTAAAGCAATTGTGTTACAACGTTTAGGTAGGCGTTTATATTTGTTGAAGGACTGTAAGACAGCCGCAACTGTAAAACATAAAAACCAGATATGGTTGTATAAAAATGTAAATGATAGCAAACAGCTCTGGGACTGCACGGAATCGTCTCTACCTGATGTGGATTTGAGGAATGAGGAAGACATGGAATCCCAATTTACGGGTCCGACATTCAGACCATCATCCCTCAGCCCGATTGATTCCAGCGACCTAATATCTGGGGAAGGAGGAGACATGGAACAAGTAGCAAGTACTCCTCAAGTAGTTACTGCCGCTACCACAGCCACAACGCAACAGCTCCATGACGGAGCAACGGAGACGTCACCAGCGTGGGTGACGACCACTAGAGGTGTTCGCCATCCGGAACAATCAGATGATGAGGATGACTTCCAAGAGGCAGAAAGTACTCAGCAGCCAACGGAAGTGGAAGTTATTACGCCAGTCGAATCCAATCGGAGGTCAAAACGTAATCGTCCCAGGGTTGATTATAAAAAGTTGTTTTATGTATTTAATTAATAACTTTAGTTATGGGGGAGGAATTGTTATGTATGTATATGTGTGCGTGCTGCGCCACGCACTTATAATACTGTTTCAAGGACAATATAAGTCAATGCGTTAACAGCAGCCTTGCGTTTCACTTGTCCCTGTCCGCATATATATTAGTGGCAATCGACGTTTTCATAGAATTTTAGTAGTCGTCCAATGTAAGTTGAAATAGAATTAATTAAAGTGAAAAATTATAATAAAATTATAACAATTTACTAGATTCAGATTTTTTCCTTTATATTCACCTAATTTGACAGGTTTATGTGAAAGAATTTTTGACTTATGAGGGCGTCAAAAGTGGCTACAAATGGTGCGTGTAAAACTACACTCGGTACTGCTCGCCAGTTCTCTTACTTGAACTCGGCTTTGACACGCTCCCGCGTGTCTAGATATCTATTATCACAGATAATATAATATTACATACAGATACCCCATCCCATACAAGAAAATGGTTCCTTCCTAACTCGGGCTATTCTTCGGGCTATTTTATTTCGCCGCCGTAGGCGATAGATGTCGCTATATCTGAAGCAGTTCGGATTACTAGTGGGTGATTAGTAATAAAGCTTGAAAATAGATGGCAGAGAATTCGGTCTACATGACATCTGTTTTGCAAAGATACGTACATAATAGATATATAACTGTATCGAACTCCTGATTGGGTACAATCGAAAATTCAATGTAGGTATAATATTGTTCGCTGACAGTCTCCAGACACGGCTAATGTACCTATGTATCTATGTACTATGTTACAGTTACTTTTTTACATGCCTACTTTTTTTCTCCCGACGAAGATATGTCGTAACGCGTCTGCACTAATACGGTTTTTTTAATTTAAATTGTTATGTGATAGTGATAGATTTTAGCTATAATCAATTGATGTACATATGGGTACCTCATATAATTTTCGGTGTATAATTATTTCTCAATATATATGTAGTTAATTATGGTAAACTGGCAATATGTAAAACCGAAAATAATTGTTCATCATGATGATTGAGATCAAATTAATTAATTGATTAAAAAAGTAGCAAGTATTAGGTAGGTACTAAGTCCTTATATGACTTAAATACAAGGTTCTGGGATGCTGTGATATACTAGTCTCTAGATTTTGTTTCTTATTATAGAGCAAGAGCCCACGACGGCCAGACATGTCATTTTAGTAAACGTGAAAGTTCTTGTATGTGTGTCCCCAACACAGGTAAGAACGATCCCCAAACATGAAACCTGGATCGTGGTTCCTTTGGCAGGTACCAGGTAACAAAGGTGTAAAAAAATTCATATCAAATTCGTTATTTTAAGAAACTCCATATTTTCATATATTGTTCGTAGCATTATTATAACTTGCGCTGCTCATTGCCAGACACTTAGTGTGGTTCCAACCCCCCGCCGGACCCCCCGAAACTATACTATTTTAGAAATAAACTTACGTCATTTTAACAAAGCTGAACTTTATATATATTATTGAGAGAACTATTAAACTGAGTTTCCTAAATTGCCAGACAGTTTTCTTGGTTCCTTATCCTACCAGACTCATTGAAACCGTATATTGGGTAACAACGGTGTATACAATTTCATATCAAATTCGTTATTTTAAGATGCTCCATTTTTTCACATATTGCTCGTAACAGTATTATAACTTGCTCTGCTCGTTGCCAGACACTTAGTGTGGTTCCAAACCTAGCCTAGAAACCTAGCCTGCTTTCGGCTGGAGAGGACCACAAAATCCGCTCCTCCAAAGTTGCCGGTCCCAAGCCCGGATAAATAGCGAGGGTCTTTGTATACAGTATATGTATGTATATTATAAAATAACTTACAAGTAGTGTCATATTTATATTAATATATCCTTCTTCTCTCTCAAACTATCATATTTATTTCAATCAGCTGCACCTAGTAGGTGAGTCTGCAGCACATATGTATATATATTGTATCAATAGTGTATTTATAAATAAAATGTGCCTGGGCAAGCACCAGAACTAATTATAGCCTACTTATATATATTTACCTATATACTATTAAATTTAAATAGCTTCCTGCACCTACCTGCGCTAAGGCCTGCGCAGTTGAGCGCCGTAAGCGGGGAAGACGGGATCCTGGGAGGTTGAGTCAATCGGAGGTCGGAGCAGTTACTTCCGGGCGACAACACGCCTCCTTTGGCCCATATTTCTGGCGAAACGGTCGCCTGAGCAGCCAGCCACTGCTCGGGAAATGGTCCAGTGCTTTACCGTCACAGGAGCACGGCGAGGAGTGGGAAGGTCTCTTCGGAGAAGGTAGTCGGCCATGCTGACGGGGTAAGGCACTGTGGAAGTTCTCTAGCCGCAGTTGTCCGAACTCCCGATGTCGCGCAAAGACGCCACCTTTCTGCTCCTAGATCCACTCGAGAAGATCCTGGTGCCATTGCGGCATCCCCATTTGCGGGCTCCGAGGAGGGTGGGACATCGAGTGGATGACTTTTAAATATTCTCACAATATGGACATCATCGATGACATTGAGAAACTGCTTGAAGGAAGTACCTTGGACGAAAATGAACGCCAAGAACTTTCATCCGATGACGGAAACTGTTTGGAGATGGTTGTTGAGCCTACAGGGACGGATGACCTAGGTCTAACGCCCAAAAAGGACTCAAAGCCAAAACCAAAACGAAGGAGGTTAACAGGAGCAGCGCGGAAACGCCTAAAACTGTTAATAGCCGCCAACATCAAGGCTGATGAAGCCTTAGAACTCTGCCGGAAGCCAATGCGAGACCAGCCCTCAGAGGTAAGATCCATCAAGCGCCCACGGTCAGAGGAGGTGTCCCCAAAGGAGCATACGCACAAAGCGCCTCGCGTGGCGCAGCCGACGCCCACCGGGAAAGGTACCCAGGCAGCGGAGACTGCAAAGTCACCAGCGCCTACTGTACCTCAGACACCTAGAGTCACATACCAGGCACTTGCGACACCAGGTGGCTCTTCAAGCCCAATGGTGTTTGCACCAACAAGTGTCACTAGTAGCTCAACTAAGCGCTCTACGAATACGGCCCACCAGTTGCGAACGCCTGCACCCAAGCAGCGCGTAACGACTACAGGGACGAACGTAAACGCAAAGGAGGAAACTGCAACCTATAAGGATGCTCTCAAATCGTTCCGAGTGGGGATCCGACACACGGCCCCAATGACGGACGAAATGATGAGCATGGTGCGCTCCTCAGTTCTCCGGGAAGTTGGCAAGATCACGGAAGCTGGGAAGGGCCCTCGATTTGTAGGTTGCAGTTTCAAACCTGGTTGGCTACTTATCACTTGCCAGAATGAGCCGACCAAAATATGGCTGGAGAGCATAACGCCCTCCCTAAAACCCTGGGCCGACGCAGAACTCTCTGTGTTGGACGAGAGAGCGATGCCCAAACCAGCCATTGGAACGGCCTTCATCCCCAGTTCGGAGACAAGGTCGGTCGATGAGGCACTCAGAATGCTGAAGTCCCAAAATGACTGCCTAAATTCCGAACTGTGGAAAATACTCAACCGTAAGGCTGAAGAGAACGGTACAGTCCTGACCGTATCTCTGGACGAGCCTTCGGTTGACTTCCTCAAAACACAGGACTATAAAGTCAACCTTGGCTTTAAAAAGGTCCTGTTCCGGGTCAAGGGGATATCCACGCCTACACAGCAGCCTACTTCGGACGGTAATGGAAGATCTGCCACAGAAATACCCACACCATCCGAAGCGGCGAAGGGCGTAGACACCAACGCCAAACCCGCCAGAGGCAGCTTTCCCCAGCCAAAGGGGACCTCGCAGACGAGGATCCCCAGTTTCAAGACGGGACGGAAAGATCGCGGCAGGAGCGCCACAGCTTCCAATCGCAACCCAAAGGGACGCCCACGTCCCACAGGGAAGGCGAAAGGAAGCTGCTAACACGCCCACACGCAAGAAATGTATCAGAGCCAACATTGTCCAGGTCAACTTACATCATGCTATGGCAGCAACAGCGGTCATAGAAAACCTCTTCCGCAAAAACGACCTGGACCTTGCTCTGGTACAAGAGCCATGGCTCAACAAAGCCACGCCTTTAGGCCTCAATGCCTCAGGTAATATTCTTTTTAATACCACTGGCACTAAACCTAGAGCATGCATTCTTTTTAATAAGAAACTAGATTTTCTGACTGTTCCAGAACTATGTACAGATGACCTAGTGACAGCCTTCGTCAATTTCCCTGGATGCACAGGGTCAAAAGTACTGGTCTGCTCTGCATACCTACCTGGACATGATGAAAACAACAAAATCATCAAAGACCCGACAACCGGCCTACAGCCTGTGGTGGAATATGCCCGTAAGCACAAGGCCGAACTCCTCGTGGGCTGCGATGCAAACGCCCATCACACAAACTGGGGAAGCTCTGACATCAACACCAGAGGTAAGTCACTTGATGATTTTATACTAACCAACTGCCTTCAAATCCTAAATACAGGGTGCACACCGACGTTCGTCACTGCCACAAGACAAGAGGTACTAGATATAACACTTGCGACCGACAAACTGGCCGAATATATCACTCATTGGCATGTCAGCAATGAGAACTCCATGTCTGATCACAAGCACATCAGATTCACAATTGAGGCTGCAACAGACTCAAACCCCATACTCTACAGAAACCCAAAGGCTACAGATTGGCCTAAATACAGAGACAGTCTTACAAGCCTAATTGCGGACCTTCCGAAGAGTATCAAATCTCCTCTAGAACTAGAACTCGCTGTGGACATACTTCTAAGTGGCATAATAAGTGCCTACCAGAACAACTGTCCCATCAAAACCAAAACCGCCAAATGTAAAACACCCTGGTGGAATAAGAGTCTAGAAAAGCTGAGGAAGAAAACTCGCAAATTATCCAACAGGGCTAAAAAGGGACCTTTCGAATGGGCCCAATATAGTAAAGCCCAAACGGAATACTACTGCGAAATTAGGAAAGCCAAAAGAGCATCATGGCGTGCTTTCTGCGAGGAGATAACTCAGACTCCCCAAGGATCCAGATTACACAAAATGCTTGCCAAGGCGCCAAATAACCAAATTGGACTTATGAAAAGGCCCAATGGTACCTATACGACATCAGAGGAAGAAACTCTACAGCTGCTATCTACAACCCACTTCCCTGGTTCGGTTCATATCTCAAGAGATAAGGAGAATCCTCCAAGCTCACAGCTACAAAAGCCCAACCATGAGGCGTGGAACAGAGCTGCGAGGATTTTTCGACCAAAACAAATTATATGGGCTATAAAATCTTTCAAGCCATATAAATCATCGGGAGAAGATGGAATTTTCCCGGCCCTGTTACAACAAGGGCTTGACATCCTATCTCCCTATCTGGTAAGAATATTTAGAGCCAGCTTTGCCTGGGGTTTTATACCAGAACCATTAACGAAGGTCAAAGTTACCTACGTACCGAAAACCGGTCGAAGAGACTACTCGCAGCCAAAGTCTCACAGACCTATAAGCCTAACCTCTTTCATAATAAAAACCATGGAAAAGGTTCTGGACCAACACATTAGAGCTACAATCCTCGAAAATGCTCCCCTGCACAGGAATCAACATGCCTACCGCAAGGGACATTCCACAGAGACCGCCTTGCTCGAACTCACCGACAAGGTCGAGAAGGCCTTTGAGGACAAACAAATAGCTCTATGTGCATTTCTCGATATTGAGGGTGCTTTTGATAACACGCCCATAGAGACCATCTCACAGGGACTCATCCGCAAGAAAGTGGATGAAACCACCACTCAATGGATCAAAGCAATGCTCTCAAATCGAACCATTAAAACTACTCTTCACAACAGTACGTTAGAAATCCGACCTACCAAAGGATGCCCTCAAGGAGGCGTTTTATCGCCACTGCTGTGGCTACTAACGGTAGACCAGCTCTTAGATGTTATGACCAAAAACCAATTTGAGGTACAAGGCTACGCAGACGATTTAGTAGTCATGGTCAGAGGGTTCTGTGCAACAACAATATCAGACCGCATCCAAAGAGCACTAAACATCATAGTTAAATGGTGTAAGGAAAATGAATTATCAGTAAATCCTGATAAAACAGTAATTGTTCCGTTTACAAAAAGGAAGAAACTTGACAAACTTGTCATGCCTACAGTAAATGGAAGAATATTAGAGTGCTCCAAAGAAGTCAAGTACCTGGGCGTAACCTTCGACCAAAAACTGACATGGAACACACACATAGACAACATAACTCAAAAGGCGAAAACATCCTTAGGTATAAGCCGACGGGTAGCGGGGCCCAGATGGGGAATCAACCCCAAAATTGCCCTATGGCTTTACACAGCAGTGGTGAGACCGCTTACCACCTATGCCTGCGCTATCTGGTGGAGGAAAACCCTCCAATCCACAGCCGCCACCAAGCTAAACAGCCTACAGAGAATTGCTTGTCTGATTATTACAGGAGCCATGAGCACCACGCCGGGAGCAGCTCTAGACGCATTATTGAACTTGACGCCCCTTCCTTTATTCATACAGGAAAAGGCGAAAGCCAATATGCTCAGAATAAGTTCCCAAAGGAGGATATCTTGGCATTCCCTGGCCATAAAAACTATACAAGACTCGATTATGAGTGATCCTATTCTGGGAATGCCTGAAGACAACATGGCACCAGAGTGTAACTTTGTACAATATTACAAAATCGAAATATCTGGAAGAGACGAATGGCAAAATAACCATACACCGTCTCACTCAGAGCATGACCTAGTCTGGTTTACAGACGGGTCCAAAATAGGAGATGATGTAGGATGTGGAATATGTGGTGTAAAACCCAAAATCTGCAACTATATAGGCTTAGGAAAATACGCCTCAATCTTTCAGGCAGAGACTTACGCCTTAATTAGATGTCTGGAAGTAATCCTAAGCCTCAACTACATCAATCAGAACATATACATTTATTCGGACAGTCAAGCTGCTCTACTAGCACTTAACTCGTACGAAATCCGTTCTAAACTTATTAGAAACTGTATCCTGCTACTAAATGAAGTAGGAAGCAGAAATAATATTATACTGAGATGGGTCCCCGGGCATTCAAATATTGAAGGCAATGAGAATGCCGACCATCTGGCAAAGTTAGGGGCAAAAACCGTCCAACTGGGCCCCGAACCCTTCTGTGGTGTGCCTCGTTGCCTAAAACTGGGACATCTCAAATTAATAACCAAACGAGAAGCACTGAATCACTGGCAAGAAATGCCAGGATTAATACACTCAAAAGACCTTATATCGGGCTTCTCGACCAAATACTCCAATAGATTACTGCTATTGAGTAAAAACAACATATGCATGATGACTAGGGCCCTCACAGGACACTGCAAATTGAACAAGCATATGGCTAAGCTAGGCCTATGCACGACAAGTATCTGCAGATTCTGCCAAACTGAAGAGGAAACGCCGCTTCACATCCTATGTGGTTGTAGCCCACTCATGCATAAACGAAATATCTCCTTTGGAAAGTTTACACTCTTTCCCGAGGAGATAAAAACGATCGCTCCTAAGAATATCCTTCAATTCTTGTCCCTGACGGGTCTAGGTAGCGAACTCTGAAAAGGGCGAGCACAATAGATCTATGTAGGTCGCAGTGCTACAGGTGCTACACATCTGACAATAGCCCAAACAACCCAATAAAAAAAAAAAAAAAATAGTGTGGTTCCAACCCCCCGCCGGACCCCCCTAAATTATACTATTTTAGAAATAAACTTGCGTCATTTTAATAAAGATGAACTTTATATATATTATTGAGAGAACTATTAAACTGAGTTTCCTAAATTGCCAGACAGTTTTCTTGGTTCCTTATCCTACCAGACTCATTGAAACCGTATATTGGGTAACAACGGTGTATACAATTTCATATCAAATTCGTTAATTTATGAAACTCAGTTTTTTTATATATTGCTTGTAAGCGTGTTACGAGCAATATGTGAAAAAATTTAGTTCCATAAGTTCCCCCATCCCAGTTTTGAGGGTTCTATTATTCTACCCAACGCCACATTAAAAACGTATTGAGAGAGTGGAGGTCATATGCAAGCGAATGGTGCGAGTGAGACAGAGCGTTCGGTCTATTGCTATCTTTTGCTGTGCTTCGACAGTCACATTATTGTATTATTTGTTGAAACATTCAGTACCCATTCGATGTTCGTAGTAAACGTTGTATTATTTTTGTGTTATATGTGATTTAGTTATAATAATAAAGTGTTATCATGAGTGAAAACGTAAAATCAGTTTGTTTTGTCTGTAAAAAAAGTGGTGAAGATTTAATATTATTTTCCGTGGAAACTTTTAAAAATTGTCAGACTATTCTAAAATTAAGAAAAATGCACAACCTGAAATACAAGAACATAATTTTGCCTGATGAATATACGGACAGTGGTTATCACCGGGCATGTTATAAAGCTTTTTCAGGTCTTATGAAAAAATATTTTAGATCTGAACCTTCAAATGCAGAAAAAAAAATAGGAAAAAGTCAAGTATGTAGTGTAGTTATTGGCAACTCAACTCCAATCTCGTCGTCAATACCAGAGTTATGTTCAGAAGCACCTGATTCACAATTTCCAGTAACAGCATCACAACCAATTTTACAGTCGCAACTGATCGATGCACAACCTACAACATCTCAAGATAAATCTTACTTAAAACCTATACTTACAGAATCCTCCACGACATCACAGTTATCATCGATTTCTGAATCATTGGGTCCACAATGTTCAACTTCTCAAGATAATTCAGATATTTTAGAGTCAGATATTAGTAATACTGATACTGTAACCCTGGACGACAATATTTTACTCAGTAATAATGACGAGATCCTTTGTCTATTTTGTAATAGACGGAAGAAAAAAGTGCGATCTAGTATGCTTCAACTTCATACAGCTGATGTTTATCAATTTAAAGTTAGTGTCAAGTCCAAAATTAATGGTCATTATGAGTACACAGATTTTTTAAGTAAATTGGATAATTTTACTGGCCCAAAATTTTTTTATCATAAAAAATGCCGAGGTGAATTTAATAATAAGTTATCATCTTTAAAAGTAAAACCTAAAAAAACGGAGTGGCACTATCACCGAGAATATCATCAAAAAGTTTTTAATGAAATCAGTAAAATTATTAATGAAGAGGTGATTAGAAAAGGGCGCTGCTTTTTATTGGTTTATTTACATGACTTATACGTTGAATCATTAGAAAATTTGTTTAAAGAAAATTCTAGTGAGATAACAGCCACCTTTAAAGCACATCACCTTGAAGAAAAAATTCTAAAAGTATTCTCTAAGGAAATAAAATTCTTTTGGCTTCATAATAAGAAAATAATTGCTCCAAAATATTTACAAGCAATAGATAATTCGGTACTAGAAAATTTAAAAACAGAAAACATATTACTAAAATCTGCCTTAATCCTGAGAAAACTAATACTCAAAATAGAAAAAAATAAATTACCAACTAAAAATATAACGACACAGCAGTTAATATCAGGAGAAGTTTCAATACCACAAGAATTGTTGGACTTTTATTTTACACTTCTTGGTGGATGTAACAACAAACGAAAAAATAGCTTCAAATGTGTTCGTCAAGTTCGTTCTTACTATCAAGATGTTATTTATGGAGTTCATAATGGTCAAATTAAAACATCAAAGCATATCATGTTAGCTATGACTCTAAAGAGTTTAACAAGCAGCAGAAAAATAATCGATATAATAAATAGATATGGACACTGCATTAGTTATCAAGGAGTTGAAAAATTAGAAACTGAAATTATATTTACATCAATGGAAAAATCTAGCTTATGTCCAGAAAAAATTATAAAGAAGCCAGGGCTTTTTACTGGTGTAGCACATGATAATTTTGACCGTTATGTCGAAACGAGTGGTGGTAAAGATACTTTATACGACACCGTCGGAATCATATACCAAAATATAGATTCAGACACAACTGACGAACAAGAGATGTCCATAGCTCCAAGTGAAAACATTGAAAACATTTCACTTAATAAAAACGGAAACATAACTGAAGAATCAGAGATGTCCGAAGGTCTGGTAGAAAACATTGAAAATATTTCACAAAACGAAAGAAGAAAATTAATTAAAGAATCTGAGATGTCTGGAGTTCCAAGTGAAAACATTGCGCCGAAAGAAAAAAGAAGAAGAAGAACATTTGATGAAATAAGTATTGATGAAATTCCATATCCTAAAAAGCCCAAAATGACGAGTGAATTGCAATTATCGGTCGACGATTTAGAAGACATAGACTTCCGAAAAAACACTGAGCTTGACGACATATGGATGGTCAGTCATGCTTTGGGATTACTCGATGTACCTATGTGGGTTGGTTTTAATAGTCGTGTTGATAATCATGACAGTCCAGAACAAATAATATCTTACTTGACTCCAATAAACGCATCACCAACTAATACATCAATTGTATTACAAACTATGAACCAAAGTAAAAAAATAGCTGAAGATTTACAGCAGCCCAGCATACAAGTAACCTATGACCTTGCTATTGCAAAAATTGCTTTACAAATACAAGCTACGGAAAAACCAACATTTGACAATTTATTTATTCATTTAGGGCCGTTTCACATTATGATGGCTTATTTTAAAGCAATTGGTAAAATAATTAGTGATTGTGGGTTAACTAATGTAATGGTTGAGAGCAATTTGTTAGCAAATGGTTCAGTTAATGGATTTTTAGACGGGAAACACTTTAATCGCTGCAAAAGACTGCATCCTTTAATAGCATTAGGACTAGAAATACTACATTTTAAATCATTTTTACAAAATGGTAATATAACTTTGAGAAACGATGTAATAGAAGAAGTTAAAAGGCTTCAAAAGTGTGAAATATCTTCATTTGAAATTGAAAATGAAAACCTGAAAGAGCTGATGAATAATTACAATATTTACAAGCAACAAACCCTTAACGGGGAGCATGGTAAAACATCACAATTCTATTTAATTTACATAAATCTTCTACATCACTACTTGGACTTATCTCGAAGTATTCGTACTGGAAATTTTCAACTATTTAAATCAGTCTTACCAAAAATTACAAATATATTTTTCATATGCAATCAACAAAATTATTCGAGGTGGATGGTCAAGTACTCGGATAATTTACAAACAGTTGCCGAAACTCATCCTGATTTATATGAAGGATTCAAAAAAGGTTGCTTTGGAATTAAAAGAACCACCAAGCCATTTTCAAGACAACCAATTGACCTGGTACTTGAACAAACCATAAATGCAGATGCTGCGAGAAGGCTAACAGGTATCATACACTTCACAAAATCAATTTCGGCACGACAACGCTGGGCTCGGAATCATGACGTAAGATCTCCAATAATTAGCCAAGTTTATTTTGAACTAGGACTCCAATGTCATCAAGATGTTTCAGCTGACTTAAAACCCCATAATATCCGCAAAAATAATAAACAACTGCAAAAATTTGTTGCTACTTTCGATCAGTTTATTAATCCATTTAGTTTAGAAGTGCCTAAAGACCAATTAGTTAATATTTCATCAGGGAAATCGCATCACCATCAGTAGAATTTTTTTGTTAAATATAGAAGCTTATGGTGATAGCCTTCGAAAGACATTTATTTCTGAGTGTCAATCTGATGTAGAAAGATTTGAAAAAGCTATTAAGAAAATTTCTATTGATAATTTTTCTAAAGATTATGAAAAAAAAAATAAAATTAAAGTCGGTGGAAAAATTCAATAAATAAAAATTCAAAAAGATTTGTTTGGACGTATGCTGGGAATCTCTTTAGATTATAAGTTTGACTTTGCAAAAATATTGTCTTACCCAATTACTTCAGTACCATTGTCAATGTGCCATTTGGATGGAACCATTTGCAAGACCGACAAGTCTGCTTTAATGAAATACTTAGAGAAAGAAGTTGAGCACGAGGAGCCACCTCGAATTGATGTTTCAATAATTGACGGTTTTTTCTTGTTACATACAATGAAAAATGTTCCCAAAACATTTGGAGGCATTTCTAAAAAAATGTTGCAAATGGTAACTCAATTAAAAACGTCCAGAATCGATGTTATCTTTGATCAGTATTTTACACCATCGATAAAAGATTATGAACATTCTCAACGATTCGAATCTGCAGAATTAGAGTATACCATAGCTGGACCTGAACAAGTTCGTCCTAGTGATTTCTCCAAAGAGTTGAAAAATTCAAAATTTAAAGAAGCTTTAGTTAATTTTTTCATTTCACATTGGGCTACTGATGAAATGGTGCCATTTATTGGTAACAAAATTATACATATTAATTTCAAAAAGTGCCATTCTTTTATTATTAATGAAACTAACAAAATTATGTCAAGTATCATTGACGAATTGTCTTGCCCGAATCATGAAGAAGCTGATACCAAAATAATATACCATGTGTGTAAAATCAACTATAGAGCAAATATTGTAATCAGAACTGTTGATACCGATATTGCTGTTATAATGCTGGGTCATATGCACCGCCTAAATGATGAATTACATATCTGGATGCTTGCAGGAACTGGAAATAACTTAAGGTATGTGGACTTAACCAAAATACATGAAAAATTGGGAGAATCAGTTTGTAAAAGCTTACCTGGATTACATGCAATTACAGGGTGTGATTACAATCCTACATTACAGGAAAGCAAAATTGAAACCGTTTAATTTATTAAAAAAATATGAAGAATTTCAGCACGCTTTCATGAAGTTTGGTGACAATAAAATTATCGAAGATCATGAAGAGCAAGAACGTATTTTTAATATTATACAAAGTTTTATGTGCTATTTATACAACGTCGGCAACTTAAGTGATGTTGATGCTGCTAGGTTGCAAATGTTTATTGATTCCTACTCGGTGTCGGATGTAAACGAAGCTTTCAATAAAAAAAAGTTACGAAATTTCGATGCTAGTAGCTTACCACCTTGCAAAAGTGAGCTACTACAACAATTTTTGCGAGCTAATTATATATGTAGTATATGGAACACTGCCCACGTGAAAAACCCAACAACTTATGAACCAGTAAACAATGGTTGGATTCTGGAAAATGACAAATACCATTTTAAATGGTTTGAAGGGGATCAACTACCGAATGATGTTAGTGAATCTCTAAAAACGTTACCAGGTATGTAATAATAATTTTTAATTATTTTACATACATTTATGACTGTTTAAAACTGAATTAACTAGGTTTTATATTACTATTGTAGGAGCAGACAGACAAGGCAAAATTGATGACGATCAATCCTCCGACTGGAGTTGCAGTGACGACGAAAACGAAGATATCGACCGCGATGATGAAGATGATTGAATATTTGATTTTATTTTTCTGCGAATTATTTATTAGGAATAAAAATATCTTTCGTATAATAAACAATAAATATTAATAACTTTGAAATTTTAATTGATTTAATTTTAATAAACTCCACAAACATTTTAAATAATATGAACTAAGTGATTATATACTAACGCTGATATGATTGCTATATAATTTGAAAAAAATATTGCAGGCTATATAATTTTTAAATTATATTTATTGATAAATTATAGAAATATCAAAAGAAAAATTGATGAGTCTGGTAGGATGATAAAACCTACAAAACTGTCTGGCAATTTAAGAAACACAGTCTAATAGTTCTCTCAATAATATATATAAATTTCAGCTTTATTAAAATGACGTAAGTTTATTTCTAAAATAGTATAGTTTAGGGGGGTCCGGCGGGGGGTTGGAACCACACTAAGGGTCTGGCAACGAGCAGAGCAAGTTATAATACTGTTACGAGCAATATGTGAAAAAATGGAGCATCTTAAAATAACGAATTTGATATGAAATTGTATACACCGTTGTTACCCAATATACGGTTTCAATGGGTCTGGTAGGATAAGGAACCAAGAAAACTGTCTGGCAATTTAGGAAACTCAGTTTAATAGTTCTCTCAATAATATATATAAAGTTCAGCTTTATTAAAATGACGTAAGTTTATTTCTAAAATAGTATAGTTTAGGGGGTCCGGCGGGGGGTTCGAACCACACTAAGGGTCTGGCAACGAGCAGAGCAAGTTATAATACTGTTACGAGCAATATGTGAAAAAATGGAGCATCTTAAAATAACGAATTTGATATGAAATTGTATACACCGTTGTTACCCAATATACGGTTTCAATGAATCTGGTAGGATAAGGAACCAAGAAAACTGTCTGGCAATTTAGGAAACTCAGTTTAATAGTTCTCTCAATAATATATATAAAGTTCAGCTTTATTAAAATGACGTAAGTTTATTTCTAAAATAGTATAGTTTAGGGGGGTCCGGCGGGAGGGTGGAACCACACTAAGAGTCTGACAACGAGCAGAGCAAGTTATAATACTGTTACGAGCAATATGTGAAAAAATGGAGCATCTTAAAATAACGAATTTGATATGAAATTGTATACACCGTTGTTACCCAATATACGGTTTCAATGTGTGGTAGGATAAGGAACCAAGAAAACTGTCTGACAATTTAGGAAACTCAGTTTGAGAGAACTCTCAATAATATATATAAATTTCAGCTTTATTAAAATGACGTAAGTTTATTTCTAAAATAGTATAGTTTAGGGGGGTCCGGCGGGGGGTTGGAACCACACTAAGAGTCTGGCAATGAGCAGAGCAAGTTATAATACTGTTACGAGCAATATGTGAAAAAGTGGAGCATCTTAAAATTTGACGAATTTGATATGAAATTGTATCCACCCTAGTTAGCCTGCGGTGTCTGTATTTGAGACTGGTGCTATAACGATCCAAGAAAACTGTCTGGCAATTTAGGAAACTCAGTTTAATAATTCTCTCAATAATATATATAAAGTTCAGCTTTATTAAAATGACGTAAGTTTATTTCTAAAATAGTATAGTTTAGGGGGGTCCGGCGGGGGGTTGGAACCACACTAAGTGTCTGGCAACGAGCAGAGCAAGTTATAATACTGTTACGAGCAATATGTGAAAAAATGGAGCATCTTAAAATAACGAATTTGATATGAAATTGTATACACCGTTGTTACCCAATATACGGTTTCAATGAGTCTGGTAGGATAAGGAACCAAGAAAACTGTCTGGCAATTTAGGAAACTCAGTTTGAGAGAACTCTCAATAATATATATAAACTTCAGCTTTATTAAAATGACGTAAGTTTATTCATAAAGTAGTATAGTTTAGGGGGGTCCGGCGGAGTGTTGGTGTATTAAACAAAAGTACAATTAGCGCCATCTAGCGAAAAAACACAGAATTGTTCCCGACATTCCGCCCACCAAGAACTCTGTTCTTCATCTGTGGGCCGCCCACCATAGCAGAATTATTTATTGGAATTTTGGCAACGGAATAAGTTTTGAAATAGGGCGTTTTAGCGTTGAATTTTTACATTTGAGTGTCACAACTCTCACATGTCCATCTGGACCAGTGTGCTTGTGTAATATACGCCCCAGTAGCCACTTAGTTGGGGGCAAGTCATCCTTTATAATGACGACATCATCTATCTCCGGAATTTGGTTCGAATTTTGCCATTTATGACGTTGTTGCATGGTGTGTAAATATTCTCTGGACCATCTGCGCCAGAATTGTAACATTAATCTTTGTGTTAATCTCCATCTATTCAAAGGACTAATACATTTTTCATCCTCATCATTCTTCTCAGGTATGCTAATTAATGGTTCACCAACAAGAAAATGTCCAGGTGTAAGTGGTGCAAGATCATCAGGATAATCGTTGAGCAAACAAATAGGTCGCGAATTGAGACAAGCTTCGATTTGATGTAACAAGGTTGTCATTTCCTCGAAGGTCAGTTTTGAATCGCCGATTATTTTAATAATATTTGTCTTACGTATTTTAATTCCTGCTTCCCAAAGCCCACCGAAATTTGGTGCTCTCGGGGGTATAAAATGCCACGTAGTGCCATCATTACTGAGTAATTCGGCAACCTCTTGTAATACGCCAATCATGGCTTGGTTCAATATCTGTGTAAGTTCTCTTGCAGCTCCAACGAAATTCAAGCCATTGTCACTGTATAAATCGGAACAGTGACCTCGACGTGACACAAATCTTCTAAAGGCAGCGATAAAACCCTGTGAAGTAAGGTCACTTACAGCTTCAATGTGGACTGCTTTTGTTTTCATGCAAATAAAAAGACACAAATATCCCTTGTAAGCTTTTTGGCCTCTACCCTTGGATGCTCTCATTTGTATTGGTCCAGCAAAATCTACTCCGCTGGTCTTAAAGGCGCGTCCTGGTTGAACGCGAACGGCAGGTAGTTGACCCATCTTAGGTTGTATTGTCTTGCCTCTATATCTTAAACAAACTGTGCATTCTCGGTAACATTTTTTTACTAATTGTTTTAAACTAATAATCCAGTAGCGACTTCTCAAATAATTTATGGTAAGGGCAACACCACCATGTAATAATTTTAAGTGAGCATCTCGTATAATTAAAATTGTAAGGTGAGTATTATTGGGTATAATAATTGGATGTTTGTGTTGTTGTGATAACTGAGAAGCTTGTATTCTTCCACCTACTCGTAGAAGACCATCAGTATCAAGGTAAGGTGATAAGAAATAGAGTTTACTTCGTTTTTTGATTTTTCTATTTTGTTTTAAATCATTAATTTCTTCTAAAAATTCTTCTTGTTGTACCATTTTTATTAATGTATCTAAAGTTATTCTTAACTCTTCACTAGTTAAATAAGTGTTTAATTTCATTCTAATATCTTTTTTTGTTTTCAGGTGCAGTAAACGACGACAATAGCTGAGTACCCGAATCATTCTGGTAAGTGTTGAAAATCTGTTCCAGATCGGTTCATCTTTTTCACATATGAAAACCTTTGTATGTTGTTTTCTTTCTTCTAACTTTGTTTCAGGTATTGTTGTCATTGACTTCTGTGAAATTTCTTGGCTTAACCAAGTGGGACCCTTCCACCAGGTTTGTTTTTCTTTTAATTCAGATGGATTAACACCACGTGACGCGATATCAGCAGGGTTCTCCATAGAATTTACGTGACTCCAACAATTATTGTTTAATCTGGTTTGAATTTCTGTAACCCTATTACCTACAAATGTTTGCCACTTTGTTGGCTGAGATGCAATCCAAGCTAATACTACCATCGAGTCTGTATAAGCAAATATGTTACTACTGGATATTTTTAAAGTATTTGCGGCTTCTGCCAGTAGTTTTGAAAGTAGAACGGCTGCACACAACTCCAGACGAGCAATGGAAATCTGTTTTGTTTAAAACTAAAGTGGTGCCACTTTAGTTTTACTTTCTAGTATAGTTACAAAAATATTATCTCTGCTAACTACCCTTACATAGACCACAGCTGCATATGCAACTGTGGAAGCATCTGCAAATCCATGTAGTTCGACTCTTTCACTTTCTTGGTAAGTATGAATCCATCTTTCTATGTGTATCACTTCTAATTCTGGGAGTTGTTTTCTGAAACATAACCATTCTTCTTTCAGGTTTGTTGGTATATCTTCATCCCACCATATGTACAGAGCCATAATTTTTGAATTAATATCTTAACCTTTACTATAATTGGAGATAGCCACCCGAAGGGATCAAATAGGCGTGCCACCTCAGACAGAATGCTTCGTTTTGTTATTGTATCTGGTACATGAGGTAAGTTAATGTAAACTTTGAATTTGTCATCTAATCTGTCCCAAGAAAGTCCCAGTATTTTAATAATTTTATCAAATTTAATCTCCAATGGTTTTATATTTCTTTCTTTATTTTGTATGATTTTATCTAATAATTTGTCACAGTTACTGGACCACTTTTGTAATTCAAATCCAGCACATTTCAGCAACTCATCCAGTTGTCTATAAATTTCCATCGCTTGATGAATATCATTAGCTCCACTCATCAGGTCATCCATATAAAATGATTTTTTAACAATTTCAGCGGCTAAAGGAAATCGATGTCCTTCATCTTCTGCTATTTGTATGAGAGTACGGACTGCCAAAAATGGTGCTGCAGCTGTACCAAAGGTTACAGTAAGTAGTTTGTATGAGGCTATATCTTTATGAGGGCTTTCCCGCCACACTATTCTTTGATAATTTGTATGTTTGTCTGTCACCAGCACTTGACGGTACATCTTCACAATATCACTTATGAGTACTATTTTAAATGTTCTCCACTCCATTAATAGTGTTCGTAAGTCTCTTTGAATTACAGGACCAGTCATCATGGTATCATTAAGTGAGTATCCCTTGGATCCCTTAGCCGACGCATCGAAGACGACACGCAGTTTTATAGTATCTTTGTCTTCTCTAAGTACAGCGTGATGCGGTAGGTAAATTGCATCATCAATATCTTCGGAAGCTTCTATCATATGTCCTAGTTTGAGATACTCATTGATCACAGTACTATTCTTGTTTTAATTTATTGTTGTATTTGAATCGTCTTTCCAGTTGTAAAAATCTAGAAGTAGCTATTTCTTTAGTTTTACCACACTTTTCTGCTGGCTCTACATCTTCTCTAAAAGGTAAATGCACTTTATATCTACCAGATTCCGTTCTTATTGTAGTTTGTTTGTATAACTCCTCACATTTCTTTTCTTCTTGGGTATTTTTTCTTTCAGAGGTAAGTACTTCGTTTTCAATCTCCCAAAATTTTTCCAGTATATCATTATCACATATACATACATGTAAATTAGTTAATTGTTTTTGTGTTTCAGGTTGTGTGTTGCTAGTATCACCAGATAGAATCCAGCCCAGATGTGTAGATTGTGCTATAATGGACCCAGATGGACTCTTCAGCAATCCGACATCTATGATTTTGCTATAGACTTCAGCTCCTAGCAGTAGGTGTATTTTGTTCGGAATATTAAACCCTGGATCTGCTAGTGTTATGTTTTCAAGGGCAGGCCAACTAGACATCGTAACTTGCTGTGTAGGTAAGTAGTTTGTGATATTGCGTAATACATACGCTCTAATAAGGATAGTGAAGTTTGTTTTCTGTCTTGATCGAAGTTCAAGCTGTACTGTATATTTGGTTTGTAATTTTATTCCTCCACTCAATCCTGATACCACGCCGCTGGGTTTCTCTCTTTTCAAACCCAAGGTCTGAACAAGATCTTCTGACACAAACGTGGCTTGAGAGCCTTGATCAATGAGAGCACGGTAGGTGTGTATATTACTATGACATGAAGTCACATCCACCAGTGCAGTTGCTAATAAGATTTGACCAGGTTGTTTTACAAAATGTGACACTATGTTTGTCTGATCTTCATGACTTTCACCTCTTACAGGTTCCTTTCTTTCAGGGTGTAACAATGAATGATGTTTCTTCTGGCAAACACGACATGATGTTTTCCGTAAACATTTATTTACAGAATGATTTGGAATCAAACAATTGAAGCAAAGTTTGTTAGTTTGTACAAAGTCTGTTCTCTCTTTTTAAGATAATTTTGCAAACTGTTTACACATATATATGTAGTGATCACCTTTACAAAATGAACAAATTATTGTTTTGTTATCTATTGTTGAATAAAATGTCCTTGGTTTCAATATTTTATTTGATTGTTCTAACATTTCTAATGATCTGAATCTTGTTTCAAGAAATAATTGCAATTGGTTAAATGTTGTAAACTCTTGGTCTGGTGAAGTATGTTGCTTCCATAGCCGACGACTTTCAGGGTCTAATTTAGTGACTGTCATATAGACCATAATGCTATCCCATGACTCGGTAGGCAAACCGAGATGTTTCAATGAGTATAAACATTCAATGGTTGTATCACTCAGTTGTTTTATATTAAATGCAGATTCAAATGATATATTTTTTAAATTAAAGAGTTTCTTGAAAATACAATTTGATAAATACTTCTTGTTATTATATCTATTTTTCAATGTAGTCCAAGCTTGTTCATAGTTTTGACTTGTTATAGGTATACTTCTAAGTAACTGTTCGGCTTCACCCGTCACAGATGTTTTGAGATAATGAAGTTTTTGAACATTGTCTAGGTTCTTATTTGAATGGATTAATGTATTGAATAAATCATGGAAGGATTGCCAATCCGTGTATTTGCTTGAAAATATAGGAATTTTGATAGTCGGTAAGGTAATTTCGGTAGTTTTAAGTTGTTTTTCTGCTGGTTGTTTTTCATTCTTAGGTGACAATTTTTGTATTTCATTTCGTAAATCTCCCTTGTATTCGATATATATTTCTTCACATTGGTTGTAAATATCATTCTTAAAGTATTCAATTTCATTACGTTTTTCCCTTTTAATTTCTGCAATTAGTTGATCATGATCGGTTTTAAATGATTGCCATGTCTTGTCTAAACTTTCCAAACGCGTTTCTAAGTAGCTCAATGTAATTCTTTGTTTTGGACTTTTGTGATAATTTCGTTGTCCCTTAGAAATTTGTTCACATCTTTCTTCTTGTACGTTAAGTAATTGTGATATTTTCTCCATTGTTATCAAATAAATGAGACGCAAAAGATAAGTATCACTAAGTACACAAGTTAAAGTTTTAGATAAATTTACTAAGTTCGATATTAAGAACACAAATTGTTCACAAGTCCCAGTTACACTAAATTGTAATTTGTTTTTGTAGTAAACGGTTTTAAATGTTTTAATATGAATACACTATTAAATCACAGAACTGTTCAATGTCCAAATTGTTTATTTTTTGTAATCTTTTTTCACTATAGTTTTTTAGGTTAGGAAAAACGCATGTCAACTTAGTTCGATATTGTTTTTTCTCTTTGACACTAATTATGACTGACACTTGCTTGAATATAGGAGATTTTTTAATTAATCACACAAGAACATCCCTCTCGAAAGACCACTATGACCTTCTAATTACTGATTTTTCTTATTATAAAATGAAACACCGCTGAATCTAGGAAACTATTAAACAAAAGTACAATTAGCGCCATCTAGCGAAAAAACACAGAATTATTCCCGACAAATACTGTTACGAGCAATATGTGAAAAAATGGAGCATCTTAAAATAACGAATTTGATATGAAATTGTATACACCCTTGTTACCCAATATACGGTTTCAAAGGGTCTGGTAGGATAAGGAACCAAGAAAACTGTCTGGCAATTTAGGAAACTCAGTTTGAGAGAACTCTCAATAATATATATAAATTTCAGCTTTATTAAAATTACGTAAGTTTATTTATACAATAGTATAGTTTAGGGGGGTCCGGCGGGGGGTTGGAACCACACTAAGGGTCTGGCAACGAGCAGAGCAAGTTAAAATACTGTTCAGAGCAATATGTGAAAAAATTGAGCACCTTAAAATAACGAATTTGATATGAACCTGTATACACCGTTGTTACCCAATATACGGTTTCAATGGGTCTGGTAGGATAAGGAACCAAGAAAACTGTCTGGCAATTTAGGCAACTCAGATTAATAGTTCTCTCAATAATATATATAAAGTTCAGCTTTATTAAAATGACGTAAGTTTATTTCTAAAATAGTATAGTTTAGGGGGGTCCGGCGGGGGGTTGGAACCACACTAAGGGTCTGGCAACGAGCAGAGCAAGTTATAATACTGTTACGAGCAATATGTGAAAAAATGGAGAATCTTAAAATAACGAATTTGATATGAAATTGTATACACCGTTGTTACCCAATATACGGTTTCAATGAGTCTGGTAGGATAAGGAACCAAGAAAACTGTCTGACAATTTAGGAAACTCAGTTTGATAGAACTCTCAATAATATATATAAATTTCAGCTTTATTAAAATGACGTAAGTTTATTTCTAAAATAGTATAGTTTAGGGGGTCCGGCGGGGGGTTGGAACCACACTAAGGGTCTGGCAATGAGCAGAGCAAGTTATAATACTGTTACGAGCAATATGTGAAAAAATGGAGCATCTTGAAATAACGAATTTGATATGAAATTATATACACCGTTGTTACCCAATATACGGTTTCAATGATTCTGGTGGAATAAGGAACCAAGAAAACTGTCTGACAATTTAGGAAACTCAGTTTGATAGAACTCTCAATAATATATATAAATTTCAGCTTTATTAAAATGACGTAAGTTTATTTCTAAAATAGTTTAGTTTAGGGGGGTCCGGCGGGGGGTTGGAAACAGACTAAGTGTCTGGCAACGAGCAGAGCAAGTTATAATACTGTTACGAGCAATATGTGAAAAAATGGAGAATCTTAAAATAACGAATTTGATATGAAATTGTATACACCGTTGTTACCCAATATACGGTTTCAATGGGTCTGGTAGGATAAGGAACCAAGAAAACTGTCTGGCAATTTAGGAAACTCAGTTTGAGAGAACTCTCAATAACATATATAAATTTCAGCTTTATTAAAATGACGTAAGTTTATTTCTAAAATAGTATAGTTTAGGGGGGTCCGGCGGGGGTTGGAACCACTCTAAGAGTCTGGCAACGAGCAGAGCAAGTTATAATACTGTTACGAGCAATATGTGAAAAATTGGAGCATCTTAAAATAACGAATTTGATATGAAATTGTATACACCGTTGTTACCCAATATACGGTTTCAATGAGTCTGGTAGGATAAGGAACCAAGAAAACTGTCTGGCAATTTAGGAAACTCAGTTTAATAGTTCTCTCAATAATATATATAAAGTTCAGCTTTATTAAAATGACGTAAGTTTATTTCTAAAATAGTATAGTTTAGGGGGTCCGGCGGGGGGTTCGAACCACACTAAGTGTCTGGCAATGAGCAGAGCAAGTTATAATACTGTTACGAGCAATATGTGAAAAAATGGAGCATCTTAAAATAACGAATTTGATATGAAATTGTATACACCGTTGTTACCCAATATACGGTTTCAATGAGTCTGGTAGGATAAGGAACCAAGAAAACTGTCTGACAATTTAGGAAACTCAGTTTGAGAGAACTCTCAATAATATATACAAATTTCAGCTTTATTAAAATGACGTAAGTTTATTTCTAAAATAGGCGGGGGTTGGAACCACACTAAGGGTCTGGCAACGAGCAGAGCAAGTTATAATACTGTTACAAGCAATATGTGAAAAAATGGAGCATCTTAAAATAACGAATTTGATATGAAATTGTATACACCGTTGTTACCCAATATACGGTTTCAATGGGTCTGGTAGGATAAGGAACCAAGAAAACTGTCTGGCAATTTAGGAAACTCAGTTTGAGAGAACTCTCACTAATGTCTATACCTTTCAGCTTTATTAAAATGACGTAAGTTTATTTATAAAATAGTATAGTTTAGGGGGGTCCGGCGGGGGGTTGGAACCACACTAAGTGTCTGGCAATGAGCAGAGCAAGTTATAATAATGATACGAGCAATATGTGAAAAAATGGAGCATCTTAAAATAACTAATTTGATATGAAATTGTATACACCGTTGTTACCCAATATACGGTTTCAATGAGTCTGGTAGGATAAGGAACCAAGAAAACTGTCTGGCAATTTAGGAAACTCAGTTTGAGAGAACTCTCAATAATATATATAAATTTCAGCTTTATTAAAATGATGTAAGTTTATTTCTAAAATACTATAGTTTAGGGGGTCCGGCGGAGTGTTGGAACCACACAAAGGTCTGGCAACGAGCAGAGCAAGTTATAATACTGTTACGATCAATATGTGAAAAAATGGAGAATCTTAAAATAACGAATTTGATATGAAATTGTATACACCGTTGTTACCCAATATACGGTTTCAATGACTCTGGTAGGATAAGGAACCAAGAAAACTGTCTGGCAATTTAGGAAACTCAGTTTGAGAGAACTCTCAATAATATATATAAATTTCAGCTTTATTAAAATGACGTAAGTTTATTTCTAAAATAGTATAGTTTAGGGGGGTCCGGCGGGGGTTGGAACCACTCTAAGAGTCTGGCAACGAGCAGAGCAAGTTATAATACTGTTACGAGCAATATGTGAAAAAATGGAGAATCTTAAAATAACGAATTTGATATGAAATTGTATACACCGTTGTTACCCAATATACGGTTTCAATGTGTGGTAGGATAAGGAATCAAGAAAACTGTCTGGCAATTTAGGAAACTCATTTTGAGAGAACTATCAATAATATATATAAATTTCAGCTTTATTAAAATGACGTAAGTTTATTTCTAAAATAGTATAGTTTAGGGGGGTCCGGCGGGGGTTCGAACCACACTAAGTGTCTGGCAACGAGCAGAGCAAGTTATAATACTGTTACGAGCAACACGTGAAAAAATGGAGCATCTTAAAATAACGTATTTGATATGAAATTGTATACACCGTTGTTACCCAATATACGGTTTCAATGTGTGGTAGGATAAGGAACCAAGAAAACTGTCTGACAATTTAGGAAACTCAGTTTGAGAGAACTCTCAATAATATACATAAATTTCAGCTTTATTAAAATGACGTAAGTTTATTTCTAAAATAGTATAGTTTAGGGGGGTCCGGCGGGGGGTTGGAACCACACTAAGGGTCTGGCAACGAGCAGAGCAAGTTATAATACTGTTACAAGCAATATGTGAAAAAATGGAGCATCTTAAAATAACGAATTTGATATGAAATTGTATACACCGTTGTTACCCAATATACGGTTTCAATGAGTCTGGTAGGAGAAGGAACCAAGAAAACTGTCTGACAATTTAGGAAACCCAGTTTGAGAGAACTCTCAATAATATATATAAATTTCAGCTTTATTAAAATGACGTAAGTTTATTTATAAAATAGGCGGGGGTTGGAACCACACTAAGGGTCTGGCAACGAGCAGAGCAAGTTATAATACTGTTACGAGCAATATGTGAAAAAATGGAGCATCTTAAAATAACGAATTTGATATGAAATTGTATACAACGTTGTTACCCAATATACGGTTTCAATGAGTCTGGTAGGATAAGGAACCAAGAAAACTGTCTGACAATTTAGGAAACTCAGTTTGATAGAACTCTCAATAATATATATAAATTTCAGGTTTATTAAAATGACGTAAGTTTATTTCTAAAATAGTATAGTTTAGGGGGGTCCGGCGGGGGGTTGGAACCACACTAAGGGTCTGGCAACGAGCAGAGCAAGTTATAATACTGATACGAGCAATAAGTGAAAAAAAGGAGCAACTAAAAATAACGAATTTGATATGAAATTGTATACACCGTTGTTACCCAATATACGGTTTAAATGAGCCTGGTAGGATAAGGAACCAAGAAAACTGTCTGGCAATTTAGGAAACTCAGTTTGAGAGAACTCTCAATAATATATATAAAGTTCAGCTTTATTAAAATGACGTAAGTTTATTTCTAAAATAGTATAGTTTAGGGGGGTCCGGCGGGGGGTTGGAACCAGACTAAGTGTCTGGCAACGAGCAGAGCAAGTTATAATACTGTTACGAGCAATATGTGAAAAATTGGAG
Organism: Achroia grisella; assembly: GCF_030625045.1. Lineage (NCBI taxonomy): Eukaryota > Metazoa > Arthropoda > Insecta > Lepidoptera > Pyralidae > Achroia > Achroia grisella. The sequence continues at coordinate 45,981 of NW_026712765.1, forward strand.
CATCTTAAAATAACGAATTTGATATGAAATTGTATACACCGTTGTTACCCAATATACGGTTTCAATGAATCTGGTAGCATAAGGAACCAAGAAAACTGTCTGGAAATTTAGGAAACTCAGTTTAATAGTTATCTCAACAATATATATAAAGTTCAGATTTATTAAAATGACGTAAGTTTATTTCTAAAATAGTATAGTTTAGGGGGGTCCGGCGGGGGGTTGGAACCACACTAAGTGTCTGGCAACGAGCAGAGCAAGTTATAATACTGTTACGAGCAATATGTGAAAAAATGGAGCATCTTAAAATAACGAATTTGATATGAAATTGTATACACCGTTGTTACCCAATATACGGTTTCAATGAGTCTGGTAGGATAAGGAACCAAGAAAACTGTCTGGCAATTTAGGAAACTCAGTTTGAGAGAACTATCAATAATATATATAAATTTCAGCTTTATTAAAATGACGTAAGTTTATTTCTAAAATAGTATAGTTTAGGGGGGTCCGGCGGGGGGTTGGAACCACACTAAGTGTCTGGCAAAGAGCAGAGCAAGTTATAATACTGTTACGAGCAATATGTGAAAAAATGGAGCATCTTAAAATAACGAATTTGATATGAAATTGTATACACCGTTGTTACCCAATATACGGTTTCAATGAGTCTGGTAGGATAAGGAACCAAGAAAACTGTCTGGTAATTTAGGATACTCAGTTTAATAGTTCTCTCAATAATATATATAAAGTTCAGCTTTATTAAAATGACGTAAGTTTATTTATAAAATAGTATAGTTTAGGGGGGTCCGGCGGGGGGTTGGATACCACACTAAGGGTCTGGCAACGAGCAGAGCAAGTTATAATACTGTTACGAGCAATATGTGAAAAAATGGAGCATCTTACAATAACGAATTTGATATGAAATTGTATACACCGTTGTTACCCAATATACGGTTTCAATGAGTCTGGTATGATAAGGAACCAAGAAAACTGTCTGGCAAGTTAGGAAACTCAGTTTGAGAGAACTATCAATAATATATATAAAGTTCAGCTTTATTAAAATGACGTAAGTTTATTTCTAAAGTAGTATAATTTAGGGGGGTCCGGCGGGGGTTGGAACCACACTAAGGGTCTGGCAACGAGCAGAGCAAGTTATAATACTGTTACGAGCAATATGTGAAAAATGGAGCATCTTAAAATAACGAATTTGATATGAAATTGTATACACCGTTGTTACCCAATATACAGTTTCAAGGAGTCTGGTAGGATAAGGAACCAAGAAAACTGTCTGGCAATTTAGGAAACTCAGTTTAATAGTTCTCTCAATAATATATATAAAGTTCAGCTTTATTAAAATGACGTAAGTTTATTTCTAAAATAGTATAGTTTAGGGGGGTCCGGCGGGGGGTTCGAACCACACTAAGTGTCTGGCAATGAGCAGAGCAAGTTATAATACTGTTACGAGCAATATGTGAAAAAATGGAGCATCTTAAAATAACGAATTTGATATGAAATTGTATACACCGTTGTTACCCAATATACGGTTTCAATGAGTCTGGTAGGATAAGGAACCAAGAAAACTGTCTGACAATTTAGGAAACTCAGTTTGAGAGAACTCTCAATAATATATATAAATTTCAGCTTTATTAAAATGACGTAAGTTTATTTCTAAAATAGTATAGTTTAGGGGGGTCCGGCGGGGGTTTGGAACCACACTAAGGGTCTGGCAACGAGCAGAGCAAGTTATAATACTGTTATGAGCAATATGTGAAAAAATGGAGCATCTTAAAATAATGAATTTGATATGAAATTGTATACACCGTTGTTACTCAATATACGGGTTCAATGAGTCTGGTAGGATAAGGAACCAAGAAAACTGTCTGGCAATTTAGGAAACTCAGTTTGAGAGAACTCTCAATAATATATATAAATTTCAGCTTTATTAAAATGACGTAAGTTTCTTTCTAAAATAGTGTAGTTTAGGGGGGTCCGGCGGGGGGTTGGAACCACACTAAGTGTCTGGCAATGAGCAGAGCAAGTTATAATACTGTTACGAGCAATATGTGAAAAAATGGAGCATCTTAAAATAACGAATTTGATATGAAATTGTATACACCATTGCTACCCAATATACGGGTTCAATGAGCTGGTAGGATAAGGAACCAAGAAAACTGTCTGGCAATTTAGGAAACTCAGTTTGAGAGAACTCTCAATAATATATATAAATTTCAGCTTTATTAAAATGACGTAAGTTTATTTCTAAAATAGTGTAGTTTAGGGGGTCCGGCGGGGGGTTCGAACCACACTAAGGATCTGGCAACGAGCAGAGCAAGTTATAATACTGTTACGGGAAATATGTGAAAAAATGGAGCATCTTAAAATAACGAATTTGATATGAAATTGTATACACCGTTGTTACCCAATATACGGTTTCAATGACTCTGGTAGGATAAGGAACCAAGAAAACTGTCTGGCAATTTAGGAAACTCAGTTTGAGAGAACTCTCAATAATATATATAAATTTCAGCTTTATTAAAATGACGTAGGTTTATTTCTAAAATAGTATAGTTTAGGGGGTCCGGCGGAGTGTTGGAACCACACAAAGGTCTGGCAACGAGCAGAGCAAGTTATAATACTGTTACGAGCAATATGTGAAAAAATGGAGCATCTTAAAATAACGAATTTGATATGAAATTGTATACACCGTTGTTACCCAATATACGGTTTCAATGAGTCTGGTAGGATAAGGAACCAAGAAAACTGTCTGGCAATTTAGGAAACTCAGTTTAATAGTTCTCTCAATAATATATATAAAGATCAGCTTTATTAAAATGACGTAAGTTTATTTCTAAAATAGTATCGTTTAGGGGGGTCCGGCGGGGGGTTGGAACCACACTAAGTGTCTGGCAATGAGCAGAGCAAGTTATAATACTGTTACGAGCAATATGTGAAAAAATGGAGCATCTTAAAATAACGAATTTGATATGAAATTGTATACACCGTTGTTACCCAATATACGCTTTCAATACGTCCGGCAATTTAGGAAACTCAGTTTGAGGGAACTCTCAATAATATATATAAATTTCAGCTTTATTAAAATGACGTAAGTTTATTTCTAAAATAGTATAGTTTAGGGGGTCCGGCGGGGGTTCGAACCACACTAAGGGTCTGGCAACGAGCAGAGCAAGTTATAATACTGTTACAAGCAATATACACCGTTGTTACCCAATATACGGTTTCAATGTGTGGTAGGATAAGGAACCAAGAAAAACTGTCTGGCAATTTAGGAAACTCAGTTTGAGAGCACTCTCAATAATATATATTAACTTTCAGCTTTATTAAAATGACGTAAGTTTATTTATAAAATAGTATAGTTTAGGGGGGTCCGGCGGGGGGTTGGAACCATACTAAGTGTCTGGCAATGAGCAGCGCATGTTATAATACTGTTACGAGCAATATATGAAAAAATGGAGCATCTTAAAATAACGAATTTGATATGAAATTGTATACACCGTTGTTACCCAATATACGGTTTCAATGAGTCTGGTAGGATAAGGAACCAAGAAAACTGTCTGACAATTTAGGAAACTCAGTTTGAGAGAACTCTCAATAATATATATAAATTTCAGCTTTATTAAAATGACGTAAGTTTATTTCTAAAATAGTGTAGTTTAGGGGGTCCGGCGGGGGTTCGAACCACACTAAGTGTCTGGCAACGAGCAGAGCAAGTTATAATACTGTTACAAGCAATACGTGAAAAAATGGAGCATCTTAAAATAACGAATTTGATATGAAATTGTATACACCGTTGTTACCCAATATACGGTTTCAATGAGTGTGGTAGGATAAGGAACCAAGAAAACTGTCTGGCAATTTAGGAAACTCAGTTTGAGAGAACTCTCAATAATATATATAAATTTCAGCTTTATTAAAATGACGAATTTGATATGAAATTGTATACACCATTGTTACCCAATATAATAGAATGACGTAAGTTTAATTCTAAAATAGTATAGTTTAGGGGGGTCCGGCGGAGTGTTGGAACCACACAAAGGTCTGGCAACGAGCAGAGCAAGTTATAATACTGTTACGAGCAATATGTGAAAAAATGGAGCATCTTAAAATAACGAATTTGATATGAAATTGTATACACCGTTGTTACCCAATATACGGTTTCAATGAGTCTGGTAGGATAAGGAACCAAGAAAACTGTCTGGCAATTTAGGAAACTCAGTTTAATAGTTCTCTCAATAATATATATAAATTTCAGCTTTATCAAAATAACGTAAGTTTATTTATAAAATAATATAGTTTGGGGGGGTCCGGCGGGGTGTTGGAACCATACTAAGTGTCTGGCAATGAGCAGAGCAAGTTATAATACTGTTACGAGCAATATGTGAAAAAATGGAGCATCTTAAAATAACGAATTTGATATGAAATTGTATACACCGTTGTTACCCAATATACGGTTTCAATGAGTCTGGTAGGATAAGGAACCAAGAAAACTGTCTGGCAATTTAGGAAACTCAGTTTGAGAGAACACTCAATAATATATATAAATTTCAGCTTTATTAAAATGACTTAAGTTTATTTCTAAAATAGTATAGTTTAGGGGGGTCCGGCGGGGGGTTGGAACCACACTAAGGGTCTGGCAACGAGCAGAGCAAGTTATAATACTGTTATGAGCAATATGTGAAAAAATGGAGCATCTTAAAATAACGTATTTGATATGAAATTGTATACACCGTTGTTACCCAATATACGGTTTCAATGGGTCTGGTAGGATAAGGAACCAAGAAAACTGTCTGGCAATTTAGGAAATTCAGTTTGAGAG